>NC_087083.1:1862500-2078435 GCF_026151205.1 Bolinopsis microptera
ACCGAAGGATCAATACAATATACCTACATGTTGGCGTTGCTTGTTGCTCGTATTAACTATAAAACATAAATTTTGAGGAATAAGGATTTGTTTATAGGTTCTGAAACCTAGTTAAATCGATTTTTTGTGCAATTTTAGGTCAGAAACAGTCATCAAAATAGATTAATTAGACGGTCAATTTCTCGGTAAATTTTGAGCTTTCGTTCAGATAAATATTTTGCTAAGAACTGCGCGAACATAAAAAACACAAATTGAATCCTCTCGCAAATAAATTATAAGGTGGCGAATATTTCCCTAAGGAAGCGAAGATTTATTTGCGTCGCGCAAATAATTATAAGGACGCGAATATTTTGCTAATAATGCGAAGATTGCATTCTCGCGTAAACAAACCAAAAAGGGGCGTGCAACGCGCGTCAAACTGTTTGGCAATTATTTTTCCAAGAATGCGCGAGTAAATCGATTTAAAATATTACGGAGTTTTAAGTTTAGAGAGAAACTGGATCATCTGCATATCCATGATTGACGAATTAGTTATTTTACTGTTTACAAACATAACTTAGGTAATTCACAAAAAGTTTTCTTCGAATTTGACAAAATAGATTTTTCAATATATTTCCCTGGTGGACTTCAGTGCGTGTTCTGAAGGTAGTTGACTTTAGTTCGGGTCAACTTACGGTCATATCACGTGATCGATGTCATGAGGGGTTATTCGGAATCAGCGTTCGAAAATACACCGATTGAAGTTGGTTTAAACAGTCGGGGGCCCTTGTAGAACAATCTCGAGGCGTCCATCTCTCAATCTTCAGGTATCCACTGATTTCACAGCAAAAATTTCTGGTCAATAACAGCATGAATCGTATAGCTCTGGGTGAATATATTCGGGGCGACGTAAAACGTGCCGTCTGCAATCCAGTTGCTACCATGCCAGCGTAGCAAGGTTCCGGGCTGTAGAGAAGGCAACGACCTGTACATTCCGATCTGTCTTCCCGCCGAAGATAACAAAGGGCTCGTCCCGTCTCGTGGAGGTGCATGTAGAAGGAATTCTTATGAGGTCTTCGCTTCAGAGTGCTGTGCAGATCCGGACGCCTTGGCTCTACTGCCTTGGGCTGTTCAGCAGCTTTCCGCTTCAGTGCATGCTCGGCTCACATCCTTGGATACGAGAACCAGCCCCTTTTGGACCTGGCTCACGTCCGTTATGTGAAAACATGCCGAGAGCTCAAACACTTCTCAAACACAAATACTTCACATCACAAATGATACGTCACTGATTGGGCCATGTGATGTGATACCTAGCTGTGGGAGGCCGGAATGAGAGGTTCCTAGTTGTCGGTCACCGCTAAGTTCTAACACTAAAGTTCGCTAGGTAGATTCGCTACTGTCCAATTGTTTAAATTTTGTTGTTTCTAGCGGAGTAAAGTCTAAGTCATAGGTACCGCACTCTAGTTCGGAAAATGATGTTTTGTTAAACAAATCGAAGCGGTTACTGTTAGGTAGGTAGTCGTACTCGTACACAGTTATAATTAACAAGTTAACATCAACTAAAGTTTAATTGGTGAATATAAACACACTTTAACTTTGAGCGTGTGTTTTAGACCTCATTATAACCGGCATTAGTGCAATAATTCGTACTGTGGTTTGATATTTAAAACGGGATGAAGTTTAGATTTTTAACTGCTAACACTATAAAGGTAATCTTTCGCACTACACTGACTACAGTATGTGTCGCACTACAATCCAGGTAGCGTACTCTATTATATTCAGTGCGACACAATATCCTATCTTATTTCCAAGTTCAGGTCAGATCCTATCCTTCTTTTGGATCATAAACTCATCAAGTGAATCGTCAGGCCGGTTCACGTTACTTATTTCGAAGTGATCTTGTGGACGCGATTCGTCGGTCACGTTATGTATTTCGATCCACTGATCATAATTCCTTCGGGTCAGTTCAATCCACGTATACAGTATGTGATCCACTGCAGAGTCGTAAGCAGCATATGATCCTAATTCCTATCACAAATGAAGTTATGTAAAATATAAGGTGGCAAAGATTTTTCTAAGAAAGCGTAGCTAGATTTAACTCTCCCGCAAATAAATTATAAGGCGGCAAATATTATGCTAAGAAAGCGTAGATTTAACTCTCCCGCAAATAAATTATAAGGTGGCGAATATTTTGCTAAGAAAGCGTAGATTTAACTCTCGCGCAAATAAATTATAAGGTGGCGAATATTTTGCTAAGAAAGCGTAGATTTAACTCTCGCGCAAATAAATTATAAGGAGGCGAATATTTTGCTAAGAATGCGAAGATTTCATTCTCGCGTAAACAAACTAAAAAGGAGCGTGCAGCGCGCGTCAGACCGTTTGGCAAATATTTTGCTAAGAATGCGCATTTTCCTAACGTAAAATTCGCCTCCTTATGAAATATTTGCATCATCACGCGCAGCCTGGCAAATACATCATAACACGGCGCATATTTTGCTAAGATGGCAAATATTTCGTTAGCGCGGCAATTATTTGCGTAACATGGCAATGTTGCAACCCGGGAGGGGGCTTATATACATATATATGTATCACGACAATCTATCGTAAAACAGGGGTTCTAGAAAACCCACTTCCCGATGCTCCTGAAACCTGAAACTTTTTTTGCAGTCGATTTGGTCAACGTCTAGACGCCCTGAAAAATTTCAGATCTCTAACTCAATTTTAACATGGTTTTTAAGGCACCTGAATATGGCGATTTTGGGTTTTTTACCGAATTTCGTATAACAGTGCTGGCGAGTATTTTATGCAAATTTCTTAAAAATGTCAACATAACTATTTTTTATTCCTGTCATCTTTGACATCAAATTAGAATGTTTTGAACTAAAAATAAATCTGCTGAACGACTTCCGATGAGTCTTAATGCCTGAAAAACTCCTGCCGGAGGCGGCGGCCTTCGGCCGGAGTGCACGCTTCGCGTGCACGAAAGAGGCTTGTAACGTGTACCAAAGGGGGTATAATAGTAAAGGGGGTTTAATAGTAAAGGGGGTATAATAGTAAAGGGGGTATAATAGTAAATGGGGTACATAGTATACCCACAATAAATACAACGGTCGTGCTTGCCAGCACTGTGATCATGCATATTACTCGTATTATCCAATGATGTGTCTAGTCAATAGCAATCACAGACTAATAAAATCCCTCTGTTCAGTACCACTAAATTGTTGTTTGTTTGTTGTTTGCTTGTTGTTTGCTTGTTGTTTGCTTGTTGTTTGCTTGTCGTTTGCTTGTTGTTTGTTTGTTGTTTGTTGTTTGTTTGCTTGTTGTTTGCTTGTTGTTTGCTTGTTATTTTCTTGTTGTTTGCTTGTTGTTTGCTTGTTATTATTATGCAAAATGCTATACTCGGTAGGACTTCGACAAACTAATGTGTTTTTTATACTTTACTTTAGAGCAGACCATTTTTTATCTACTGTTAATAAAAATAATCAACTAGCGGATTGATTGCTGTATCTGTGATAACATTATGTTTAATTTTTACAAATAAGACAGATACTTAAATTCAAATGCTAAAAGCATCAAATACAGGAAAATTGTTACAGTTTAGAAGAATAGTATAGTAATACGGAATCGTTTTAAACACATTATAAGATTGTAAGCTATGATTACAGAAATCAACTTATTGTGCCCATTGATTAAGATAACAATGAATAACTGTCCTCGTAACCTCCACCCATCAGGTATCACGTGATCACATAGCCATGTGTCTACGTGTACTGCGGTCCCGCGCTACTGCAAGTTAGAGCAAGTATCACGTGATCACGTCATCACTTAGCACCCAGTTAGCTAATAGCAGAAACCGCAAGCTTTAGCGCAATTTTCTCTAAGTGTTTCTTCTTTTGCTCCTAGGCAGTTTCCTTGCCCAAGTGTAATATGTATATTACACATGTTTTCAAAACCATTCATAGTGTCAAATTTATTAACACATGGTGTTGTTTGTTGAGCTGAAAAGTTGTAATATTAAATACGCGTTAATTAAAGATTAATCAATGATTAAATAAGTGCATCTCCCACCTGTTATAGTGGGGCTCAATGGGTTATCTGAATTTCTCATAAACTCCAGTTTCACATTAAATACATCCAGAACAATCCTATTCCCTATCAAAACGATAGACTAAATTGGGTTACATTGTAATTGGGTATTTTTTTTGAATGTTTGGTGTAAAAATACCAATGTAATGTCGATATCATGTATTAGTAATAAATCGATAGAAATTCGCAAATTAAATCAGATTAAAATAAACCACCATTTTGCTTACCATTAAATCCAGCCACGAGTAGAAATACTGCCACAATCTTCATCATCATCATCATAGCTCCTTGATATCTGTATTGCGATCGTTATATTGATTTCACGAGTATGAAAGAAAGGTGGTATCGATATGATAATTCAGATTGTGGATACAACGGTTAAGAAATTGTTAACATAATCTAAAACAGTATTGCTCTATGAAAGTATGAACTGTGGCCAGAAATGTTTGTTGATAAAACAATTAAAACACACCTTCTAACTTTTTGATCTTCAAGGCCTGGCTATGCACGAACACCATTTTGCCTCATGATTGACCCCGCCCAACCCTTCAACACTGACGTGTAATTTTTTGCATCATAACACGAATTACAATAGATACCTGTTTTGAGTTGGATATTGTGTATTGCTGGTGCAGAAAGTATAATGATCATTGTTTACTGTAGCCGTATAGTAGGGCCTGTCGTGATATCATGGATCGCTTAGGTTCAACCATGAGGATCTGGTAGTCGTCATGATTCTGCGGCCTCTATGTATCGTCATCTCGCACAACTCCTTAAGAATCTTACGTTTTTGGCATGTGAAAATTTGCAGCGAGGTGTCGTACGTCACCTCAAGATCATGTAATTACAGGGAGCTGACTGCCAGACCTTGGGTCAGAAGTGATATGACCACAATATACGTCATCAATTAATTAACGTGCAGTATATATACCTAAGAACACTTGATCGGCTCACTCTCCTTACATGCCTTTGGCAAGTACGTCTCACATCCCTTGATACGTGAACCCCCCTTTAGCAAGAGCTCCCGTCCCTTATGTGATCTACGAGTCGAGCAGTCAGATTATGTTTACTTCTTAATGTACAGCTATGATTTACAGAATTGACATGTGAACTCTACCCCAGATCTAGTCCATTTCTGTGTTAATTATATTCAATCTATGGATCACATCACTAATTATACGTCATTAATTAGTGACGTGATCTGACCCCTCTTGGGGGCCGGATCAGTTTTCTGACCCAAAGTCTCCCAGTGGCTGACCAGGCCAGAAGTCAGTTGATTGGGTCTGAGGTCACGTGATTGTGAGCCTGAGGTCACGTGACTGTGACGTATCCAGAGCTTGTTCTCCGTTTCGCGCTCATTGGACCAGGTGAGCTCCCGTGGTTGTGAATGTTAATGTAAGTACTGTACTGTAGTATATCTCTATTACCCCCTATAGAAACCCAAATTCAATTTATGACAGAAAAAAATTTACCAAAATATCGACCTTGTTATAAACTCATTTTGATGACCGAATACTTACAAAGTTTTTGTCATTGTCAAATAAAATCCATACTTTCTACAGTAAAGAGCTTTGAGCTAAATGGTGATGTGAAGAGACTAGATAAATTTAAACATAAATAATTTTTTTAATTTCCTCGAACAAAGCTTTCGACTAGCGGGTTTCTAGTCAGTTATAAATGGAGGCAGGTTTTTGTTGATGTTCTTTTTTCAGTCATTTGACACGAGATAACCTGGGCCACATTGGTAAAACCTGAAGTTTAAGGCATAAGGAACTCTGAATCCGAGTTTAATAAATTTCTCGTGCAATTTAAGGTCATGAACTGTCATTAAAATGAGTGTAGAACAATTTTGATATTTTGGATTATTTCTAGCTTTCTGTCAGAAAATAAATCTGAGCTTTTATAAGGGTACCATTTTACTAACACCACGGCATCAACTTTAACACGACTTCCCACAAAAACCGTAAAAGATATACAACTTAAAATTTTTCGACTGGTTCAAATGCTTTAATGGCCTTCAAATCAGCATGAAAAATTTAAAAATTGGCCAAGGAATACGAATTTGAGTGCCCAAAAAGTGTTGTCAAATGGACCGGAGAACCAAAAGAGTAAGTAATAAATAGCCTTGGGAGCTTATTATATATAATCACTACTGCACTCTCATGCGGCTTCTATATTAATATAGAAAGTGATACAGTGTCACATGCAACTATAAGTATAATGTTTGGATCGGTTTCTCCTAAAAGTTTCTCTTTGCAAGGAAAAGTGAGAGATGAGACAACTAGCTTAACAGACGAGCACTTTAATAAGTAAGAGACCAATGCTTATATCTTTTATCTTACACTCACATCACACGCAAATTCACATTTAGTTTCACAAGCATGGGAGCTCACCTGGTCCAACGAGCTTGGTATTTATAATCACTTATACTGCACTCTCATGCGGCTTCTATATATTAATATAGAAAGTGATACAGTGTCACATGCAACTATAAGTATAATGTTTGGATCGGTTTCTCCTAAAAGTTTCTCTTTGCAAGGAAAAGTGAGAGATGAGACAACTAACTTAACAGACGAGCCCTTTAATAAATAATAGACCAATGCTTATATATTTTATCTTACACTCACATCAAGTTCAAAAATGAATACAACCCGGACCCCATAAATCAACTTGGCTTCGCTAAAGGAGCTCAAACATATGACCACATACTCACACTCAACACCATTACGTCTAAATACAAAAAGCTCAAGGTTCCCGTCTATGCTGTTTTCGTGGACTTCCGGAAAGCTTTCGACTCTGTTTGTCGTGAAGCTCTTTTCTTAAAGTTAGCTAAACTAGGTATCACTGGCAAAACATTTAATGTTCTTAAACATATGTATAAAAATTCCACTGGCCAGATAAAGCTATCTGGATTTGTCAGCGAAAAATTTGATATCAATAAAGGAACTGAACAGGGTCATCCACTTTCCCCTGATCTTTTTAAAATATACATTAGAGATCTTTCCCCTCGACTAGAATTTGATAACTGTCCAAAACTAATGAACCAACTTATCAGTCACTTACTATGGGCAGATGATCTGATACTCTTGGCACTGGACCCCAAAACCCTCCAAAAGCAACTCGATGCTTTGAACAATTTCTGCTTGGAATGGGGGGTCGAAATTAATGCAGATAAAACTAAACTCATGAAATTTAATTCCCGCTTCGATAATTATCAGCCGGTTCCCCTCAAAATAGGTAATCACTTGTTAGAAGAAGTCGAGTCATACTGTTATCTAGGAATCGAAATACACAAATCCGGCACATTCACAAATGCCCGAACTGAGCTCAAAAAGAAAGCCATGCGTGCACTTTATGGCATGAAAAGCTCAGTAAACAAATCCAAATTATCATTCCGTTCTCTAACAACACTCTTTGACGCTCTTATTAAACCTATCGTTCTTTACGGAGCGCCTATTTACACACCTAATATGGCTATCATAAAACACATAACAAAACAAGTCGATCTCAATATGGATCCCGACACAAAAACAAAATTTCAAACTAGTATCCCCAAGAAAATTAGTCTTCTGAACAGCGAAAAAGTTCACCTTCACTTTCTTAAATGGTCACTGGGTGTAAATCGTAAAACCAGTAACGCAGGCGTCTGGGGTGAGTCAGGCCGCTACCCATTAATCTATGAATGTATTAACCTCACTCTCAAATATACCCAACGCTTGAAAAATCTCAAAGATAACTCCCTTGTATCCTTAGCTTTCAAAGAACAGATGAACATGAAATTGGACTGGTACAGAGGTTTGGAGCCTGTCCTCGCGCTAGACCCATGTTTCTCTACCAATCATGTCACAGCCTACCGCACACTCAAAAACAATCACTCCAAGTCAATTTTCGAAAGTAACCCGAGTATCGCAAAACCACCAAAAGAGGACTTTCTTATTCACAACGGTTTCAAGAAACGAATTCCTCCGCAATCAACACAACCCATCGGGAGTAAAATATTCACACCACACGTCATTACTAAAACTTTGAAAAGTAGCTTTAGAGAATATTGGGGGTCCTGTATCAACACTTCTCGGAAATTAGAATTCTATCGTGACCTAAAATCCAAATTTAACAAAGAGTATTACCTAGACAGTGTCATTAAATATGCAGACAGTGCTAATATCACAAGACTGCGGATCAGTGCACATCGACTCGAAATTGAACTTGGCCGATATAATCAAACTCCTCGCGATGAGCGAATATGCTCCTGGTGCAATATAGTCTTAGGTTCTGGTATTATTGAGAATGAAGATCACTTCCTTAACCATTGTGATCTTAACGCTGCATCGAGGCGAAAAGTCCTAGACAAGATCCAATCAATCATATCAAATTCAATCAAACCATCTGCGTCATCTTGTTCTGTTTACACTGTCATCCCTGGAGCAAACGTGCTCAAATTCATCAGCAACAATAGTGAAATCATTGAATTAATCACGAATGAAAGTCAAGTCCACCTCACGAGAGTCGTTGCTAGATTTGCCACTACGTGTTTTAACAACCGCAAGAAATTCGTCGACTCTCTGGCCAGTACATGAACACTGAAAATCACTGTACCAGCGCTTTTGTTTCTTTTCGCGCAACAACGAGTGCTAAGTGGCCTGGCTCAAGCATTACAGCATTACCAAGGCGATTGTAAACAAAATATTTTTTGTCAAAATCTTTATGTTTCACTTTAGTTTAAGTTATACTAATATAATAAATTCAAATCTTATGATATTGTTATTATCTTAACAGTTACTATTGTAGCTTAAGATTTTAAATTTGTATTCCTTGTATTCCTTGTATTCCTTGTATTCCATCACACTCACTCGACTAGGAAACCACTAAAATGCAACTTAATATTCTCGGTAATTCCTTTTCACCCTTTTGAAAAAAGGCAATAGTGAAAGGTTACGAATGGATGTTTCGGCAGAAAAACGTTAATTTTGGAGATCGCGTTAGGCGGGTCTGTATATGATTATGATGTCATTTCTTCCGTTACCATGCAACGAAAAAGTCGCGCGCGCGAGGATTGCGTGCGGAGATGTGATGTATAGATAGCTTGTATCACGTTGCGACCCCCACGGTCGTTTCACTATGGTGGGTGTCAAGTAATTTGTCGTCCTGACGATACAGGGGGAGCCGCGCACTTCGTGCGCGGCGGGTGTCATACAACGTATGACAATAGATCGCCTGTGATCTATGAATGTGTGTCGCAACTGTGTTTTAATGTATATGATGCATGTATATACATATCACCAGGGTTGTGAAAAACGTAAATGGTAAACTCTAAAAACGTTAAAAACGTGCTTTTTTCTATTTTTTTTCTATTTTTTTTCAAAAAACGAGAAAAAACGTTCGCATAATCTAATCAAGCCTTGTCATACGTTGTATGACCCGCCGCGCACGAAGTGCGCGGCTCCCCCTGTATCGTCAGGACCTAGTGAAACGACCGTGGGTGTCACAACGTGATACAAATCAAGCCGACTCACGTGAAAATTCAAAATGTAGGCGGTATGACCAATCAAACTTGCCAGTTGTGTTGACTGTTGAATACTCTTGCTTTCTAAGTTGCTGTACACGAATAATATAACTAAGAGGGGTGGGAATCAGCTGCAGTTTCATCTTTCTATCAGTAAGCAAGAAATGAGATTATGACCATGCCACCTACTAAGAGAGCAACATCAGATGTTAAATAGAGTTTCGGTTATAGTTATACTTTCTGGAAATATCAAATATGAAACATCTTAATATGCGCTAATTTATCATTTAAGTTATAGAATTAGCGTTATCTCGCACGTTTGCTTAGCTGCTACACATATTATCTGACGGTATAATATAGCAGAGTCTGGAATGTTCGCTTAACTACAATAATAAAGTGAGAAATGAGGATTGAGGATATGTGATGGATCGTTTCGATACTTTGCAGTTTTAATAGGAATGTAACTGAAGACTGCTATCTGCTTATGTGATTCATGTGGCCCAGGCCTCAGTATTCGTACTTCGCTGGTTCGTTTACTGGTAGTCGGTGACCGTCAAAATATTGTAAATTTCCGAATAAATCACAACGTTTTTTAAATAAATACGCAAAAACCTGTTAAAAAAACGTAAAAACGCTCCAATTCAAAAAAACGTAAAACACGTATTTCACAACCCTGCATATCACCGGAGACTCGCAGGCGGCACAAAATATTGCACGCGCGTGCGCATGCAATATTTCATATGTCCCCGAGGGCGCTAGCCCGAGGAAGACATATTTTCGTATAGCACGGAGGGCCCATCGGGCCCGAGTGCTACACGATTTTTCCGCCCGCGGGTCGAGGTGATGTGGATTATATTAGGGGGTGCACCATAAAAATAAACTTGCTCGGATTTTAAAACTTTTGTACCATTGTTTTCTAGAAACTGTAAGAATCACAATGCTGGCAAGCATTACCGTCGCCCTGATATTCACAATATTATTTACCCTCTATACTAGTATATCCCCTTTATTGTTTTCCAGGCATTAAGACTCATCGAAAGTAGTTCAGCAGGTATATTTAAGTTCAAAACATTTTAATTCAATGTTAAACTTAAAGATGACAGAAATAAGAAATGGTTATGTGGACAGTGGAGGTTTTTAAGAAATTTGCGCAAAATACGCGCCAGCATGTTATACGAAATTAGGTAAAAAACCCAAAATCGCCATATTCAGGTGCCTTAAAAACCATGTTAAAAATGAGTAAGAGATCTGAAACTTTGCAGGGTGTCTAGACGTTGACCAAATCGAGTGTAAATGAAATTTCATGTTTCAGGAGTATCGGGAAATGGGTTTCCTGGAACCCCTGTTTTACAACAGATTGTCGTGAAGTATCACAGTGCTGGCAAGCACGACCGGTGCATTTATTGTGCGTATACTATGTACCTCCTTTACTATTATACCTCCTTTACTATTATACCCCCTTTACTATTATACCCCCTTTGGTACACGTTACAAGCCTCTTTCGTGCACGCGAAGCGTGCACTCCGGCAGGAGTTTTTCAGGCATTAAGACTCATCGGAAGTCGTTCAGCATATTTATTTTTAGTTCAAAACATTCTAATTTGATGTCAAAGATGACAGGAATAAAAAATAGTTATGTTGAGATTTTTAAGAAATTTGCATAAAATACTCGCCAGCACTGTTTATATACAAAATTCGGTAAAAAACCCAAAATCGCCATATTCAGGTGTCTTAAAAACCATGTTAAAATCGAGTTAGAGATCTGAAATTTTTCAGGGCGTCTAGACGTTGACCAAATCGACTGCAAAAAAAGTTTCAGGTTTCAGGAACATCGGGGAGGGGGTTTTCTAGAACCCCTGTTTTACGACAGATTGTCGTGATATCTATACATCCAGAGTCTACCATATTGAGTCTAGCATCCAGTCTAGCATCCAGAGTCTAGCATATTGACTCTTTCCATTGGAGGTGAATGCAAAGTCCTCTTCACTGAAATGAACAACCCAGTTCACACGCACACGCACAAGTGTACTCCAAGATCAGTTTACAGGATGACCAGAAGGAGTCAGGCTCACTACAAGCACTCTATCCAGAAGGGGTCAGTCACTGGTGCAGTACGATATAGTTTCACCTTCAGATCAATAGATGGAAAGAATCGTGCCAGTACTTGTATCTTCTCTGATTCAAATGGAGCAGGTATGAAATTTGGAGAGGATCACAAAAGGAGCTTTGGTAAGTGGCTGCCTGGTCGGAATGTTTGGACTCCTACAATAGATGACATTAACCCATATCTTGCATGTGGATACAAGAACATTGTTATTATGTGTGGTATAAATGATGTTAGAAGACCATCTGTTAAATCTCAGCGTGAAATTTTTGCTATATTTAGTCATCTAGAATTCAAGATTGAGCAAATTCAAGAGGCCAATCCAACTGCCCAAGTATTTCTTTGTCCTCTTTTACCAACTCGAAATGCTGATTTAAATAGGAAAGTTCTTTATTTTATAGAACTTATTCGTCGTGAGCTACTCCCCAAAAACTTTGGTGTCCAGTTCGTTGATGGCTTTGATGACTTCCTTGACAATAACACTGGCTTACTTTGCCTAACCTTGTCCAGGGAGTTTGACAGATATGGCCGAACGGATTACCTGCACCTTAATTGGAAGGGAGTGGCCAAACTTGCTACTTTAATCCGTAATACTGTCCTTGTTAGGATGCATGGAGGGACTGATAGGAGGAAGAGGGGGAGGAGGGACGGTAAGGTTGGTTCAACACTTTATTCTCATGCCGCCGGAGGACAGCCTCGTGTTGAAGGCTATCAGCCTCCAGCATGAATGTTCTTAAAAAAGAGGTCTGTGCCCACTGTCTAAAAAGTATTTACTTAGGTCAATCTATAATTGAATGCTACCACTGTAATTGTCCCATTCACTCTAGATGTTTTAACACCAGTGACAAACAAAATAAAAAAGTTGACTTGTACTGCAATAATTGTATCCACCTAGCAGTAAACCGTTATAACCCATTTAAGCTTCTGAATGATGACAATGATGACAACACTGATGCAGATGATGTAATACGTAAAATCTCTGAGGTACTTGAAAGCTGTGACTCATATTCTGTAAAAGACATAAACCGCACCTTTGCTAACGAATTACAAGTGCAAAACTCACTAATATTTCAAAATCTTGATGGCAACAAATCAAACTTTGACTCGCTGGCAATTGAAATAGCTAGGTTTACTAACAAATTCTCTGTAATTGGTCTTGCTGAAACGAATGTAGGCCCTGAAATGAAAAACTTGTACGAACTCACAGGCTATGAGAGCTTCTATCAAGATACCTTCGACTCGAAAGTAAAAGGCTCAGGAGTAGCTCTATATGTCCTGAACTCCTTCAATGCTGTCAAAAATAACAACCTTTCACAAGTAACAGAAAATCTAGAAACCCTCTTTGTAACTATAGGTAGTCTAGGAAATTCTACTTCTATAGGAGTAATATACCGCCCTCCAAGTGGCAATGCTGAGCAAGCTCTCCAAGAACTGTCGTCAATACTTGATAAAGCACCAAAACATACACACATTGCAGGTGATTTTAACATTAATCTCCATAGTAACCACAGTAGCATTATTGCACAGTATGAAGATGTCCTATTTAGTAGAGGCTTCTTTCCATTGATATCATTAGCAACTCATGAAAAGCCTGGATGTAATGCCTCGTGCATCGACAACATCATTACAAATGACCTAGACTCTGTTACTGCCTCCGGAGTCATAACTGATCACATATCTCATCACCTCCCTATATTTACAATATTTGACTGGGAAATTAGCAAGACCAAAAATATTCACAAGCACACTCAATATTATGACTATTGTAAATCAAACACTGATAAATTTGCTGAAGTCTTGGGTAACAAACTAGACAATGAACCAATTATAGATTTTACTAACTTTCATGATATCTTTAAAAACAGCATTGACGAAACCTGCAAACTAGCTGTACCCAAAACCACTAAGCGCACTATCCAGAACAACCCATGGATTACTGGCGGGATTATAGCCTCAGTAAACCACTGCCATGGGCTGTATGATGACTGGGCGAAAGTCAGGAAAGTTAAGTGTAAACAAGGCGAAACTGACACAAAAGGGGGCACATGCCTGTGTTCTATCTGCTGTAATAAAAGAAACCGTTATGATGACTACAAAGAATATAGAAAGGCTCTAAAAAAGGTTCGTAAAAAAGCTGTATCTGAATATTATTCTGACAAGTTTCTTGAAACTCAGGGAAATTCCAAGAAAACCTGGGAACTGATAAATAAAATTCGTGGCAAACAGAAACGTGATATCAGACCTATATTTACCATAGACAATGAAAAGATAACTGATCGCAGAGTTATAGCTAATGAATTCAATAAGTATTTTGTATCCCTAGCATCTAACCTTAATGCAGCCTACACAGAACTAGGAGAGATACAAATAAATCAGCTTCCAAGTTTCTGTGACTTCTTACCTAAATCGAATACAGCTAATATATATCTACATGACTGCTCACCTGAGGAGGTGGCTAAGATCATATCGGAACTTAAGAATGGCAAGGCTAGCGACATACCAGTACATATAGTAAAGGCAGTATCAGGCAAAATTAGCCCACTACTATCGGTATTGTACAACGAATGTATGCAACAGGGATTTTTTCCAGACGACCTAAAAGTAGGTAAAATAAGTCCAATATATAAGAAAGAAAATGCTGAGCTTCTTGAAAATTACAGGCCTATCTCAACCTTAGCGATATTCGGTAAAATACTTGAAAAAATCATATTCTCCAGGCTTTACAGTTTCTTTCAGTCGCAAGGATTATTATATGAAAATCAATATGGCTTTAGAAAAAATCACTCGACAAGCCATGCACTCAACTTCTCTGTCGACTACATTGAAAAATCTTTAAGAGATAAAAATCACGTACTAGGCATCTTCATTGATTTAAGTAAAGCTTTTGACACAATCTGTCATGATAAACTGCTTAAAAAACTGAATGATTATGGAATTCGAGGGACTGCAAATAAATTGATAGCCAGTTACCTTTCTAATAGACAACAATATGTTTCAGTACTTGGAGAAGAATCCGAAAAACTGTCTGTAATATTTGGTGTTCCTCAGGGGTCAGTATTAGGTCCCTTGCTTTTCATTATCTACATCAATGAAATATACAGAGTATCAGACCTAGGTAAGTTTATACTTTTTGCCGATGACACCAACATATTTGTTGTAGATAAATGTATAAAAACACTTTACTGCAAAGCTAATAAAATTCTTAAACTTGTTCATCAGTATATGAAGAGTAACTTGCTGCATATCAACATAAAGAAATGTTGTTATATCCACTTTAAGCCGAACTGTAGAAATGAACCAGATTCAAACACCAATGAATTAGAACTGACACTAAATAATATAGTAATTAAAAAGGTGGAGGAAGCTAAGTTTCTTGGAGTCATTATTGACCAAAAACTGAACTGGGATGCTCACTTAAGAGCGTTAAACCGTAAATTGAAATGTGAGATAGGTAGACTATGTGGAATTAGACGCTGTGTACCTAAAAAACTATATAAGGACCTGTACCACACCCTTTTTGAATCACACCTATGTTATGGAATATCTGTTTGGGGAGGTGTATCAAATAATAAACTAGAAGCCATATTTAAAACACAAAAGAAATGCATAAGAATTCTCTTTGGTGATAATGATGCATACTTCAATAAGTTCAAAACATGTGCCAGAGTAAGGCCTATCACTAGGGATAAGACCGGTAAAGTTATCAAGCAGATGTTAGGCAAAGATTTCTTTGAACTAGAACACAGTAAACCAATCTGTAACGAGTATTGTTGTAGCGTGAGCGTAGAAATAAAACAAGTTGTTAACACGTAATCATAGAGGCTAGGGAAGAACAAATCGTTAATAACAAATTATGATAGCAATCAATGTTCAATATATATAACAATCTCCCTTCGGCAAGTTATAGCTAGTCGGCCGATACAACTAGCTGCGCTCGCGTTTAACACGAGGAGCTAGGCGCGCGCGCAAAATTGAGGTCAGGAGGACTGTCACTTTTTAGCGCTAACTAGCTTAACGTCGCCGCGCGTTCCATACATGTGGAACAGCTTTTGTGACCAAACTGGTCTTTAACTTTAACTGTCAGAAAACAGACATAAAAAATACTTTCTCCCCACAGGTCGGGACAAAATTAGCAACATTTTGCTTCTTAAACGTTAAAAACTTGTAACTCATATTTCCATAAAATTGGATTAGCCACGTTCTCTGTCGAATTATTAAAATACATATAAGTTAAATCAGGAAATCTGTAAAATTTAAAATAATGAGTGACTCTAAAAATGTGATAAAAACAGCGGTTTGACAAATATTACAACATACGGGTTTACAATGATTTCAGTTCGTGATTACTCATTCTAACTCATGGTTTTCATTTTAGTGATAGCATCACTCTTAGCACTTCTGGTTGGTCTCAAACGCGGTTCAGGTAAGGGTGCACCACCTGTAGCTGTAGGTTTGGACAACTCAGACACCCGGACTTGCTTGTCGTTGGTTTTCAGGGGGGAAGCAACTTTCGGTTGAGGACGCTCAGTCACTTTAGCCGGTGAGGTATCCTTGACTGGGGACGCTGGTTTCGCCACAGCCTCAAGTCTGTTGCCGTTCGGAACTCCTAGGTTTAGTGCATTCATTCTCCGTCTTTCCCTTGTTTCATGCAGCTTCTGGAACTTAATGTCAGAGCGAGCTATCTCTCTGGTTAACAGCGTTTTTTGCGGTTTTATTGCGTCAGCGTGTTGGACCACGTAATTGTTCGAATTATCACCGAGTCTTTTGATTACTCTAGCTTGTTCCCAGTGGCTTTTGTCGTCCATTTTGGCGAAAATGAGCTGATTTTCCCGGAACTCTCGAGTTCTGGGGTGTTCGTTAATTGCAACTTGCAGTTTCTCAGATTGCAATTCCTGCTCCCTCATCCGATCGGTTGGTTTGATTTGGTGTAGTTTAGATCGCAGAGTTCTGTTGAACGCTAACACAGCTGGTGTTTGACCAGTAGACGAATGGGGTGTGTTGCGGTAAGTTAGCAGAAAATCGTTCAGATTCTTGCACACGTCCTTACTGGTTACAGACATCTTTTTCAGGGCGGATTTAAACGACTGAACAAGTCGTTCGCAGATTCCGTTTGATTTGGGAGAATACGTCGGAACAGTCACGTGCTTTATACCACAGGATTTCAGATATCCCTCAGTTTCATCCGACACGAACTGTGGTCCGTTATCCGTTACCAGACAGATTGGAATACCTGTACGAGAGAATATGGATCTAAAAGCACGTATTGTAGCACTAGATGTTGTATTTGTGTTCATTTGAACAACTTCAGGCCACTTGCTGTAAGAGTCTACTAATAATAGCCACATGCTGCCCAGGAATGGGCCCGCAAAGTCAGCGTGTACTCTTTGGAAAGGTGCACTGGTTTTAGCCCAGGGGTGGTCAACGACTTTAGTCATGTTCTTACCATACTTGGCGCATGTCTCACACGTCCGAGCAGTATCCTCGATTTGTGTGTCAAGACGTGGCCAGTAAACGTAAGATCTGGCCAAGGATTTCATACCTGTTACTCCAATGTGAGTGGCGTGCAGAATATCCATTACAGTGCTTCTCGGTTTAGCGGGAATCACGACACGGGCTCCCCAAGTTAAACATCCAAGTTCATGGCTCAACTCGTCTCTTCTAGTCCAGAAAGCTTTGAGATCACCGTCACATTTCAGATTCTTCGGCCAACCATTCAGAGTGTATTCCAAAACTCTGCTCAGAATCGGGTCCTTACGAGTGTCGTTCGCCACTAACTCAGCATTGAGTAAAGTCTCGCTCATAGTCAGTGCAAACATATCACCAAACTCGTCTCTCTCCCTCACAGGGTGTGTTACCGATTTTGGCAGCCTGGATAACATATCAGCGTTAGCATGATCCTTGGTATTACGATATTGAATGTCATACTGGTAATTCATAAGGAATAAAGCCCACCTAGTTAACCTACCGGCAGTCATCTCTGGAATTGGCTTATCGCCAAATATACGAACCAGCGCACGATGATCTGTCACCAAGGTAAACTGTCTCATATACAAGTAAATATGTAGGCGCTTTATGGCCCACACTATGGCCAGGGCCTCTTTGTCCACTTGAGCGTAATTCCTCTCGGCCGGTGACAGGGTCCGGGAGATGAACTCAATGGGGCGCTCATCCCCATTCAGCATAATGTGAGACAACACTGCGCCAATGCCACCGATTGAAGCATCAGTGTCCAGTTTAAGAGGAAGCTTGGGATTGTAAAAGGTCAATACACGGTTAGAAGCCAGCAGATTTTTCAATATTTTAAACGCTGTCTTTTCGGTATTTGTCCACACCCACTTTACATTCTTAGCTCTCAGCCTTTCAATTGAGGCCCCTTCCAGCCATTGCCACTGCGAATTTAACCTAAAACCTGCCCAGTTAATAGCGAAGACTGCGAAATTACCACTCCTGCCTAGTAATCTAATTTACCCTGTCCAGATCAGCAGTATATTACACTAAATCCGCAGGTTTTCTCTTAATTTTTTATGTCAAAACCTGCCTAATTAACTAGTGATCCTGCATCAACAGCGCAGGTATTTGTTATTTGGCAGGTTTTCTATTAACTTGGCAGGATTTGCTATAAAATTATTAATCCTTTCCGGATGGATTACGGCAGTGATAAAGTTAAATCGGCAGGTTTTCCATTAACTTGGCAGGATTTTTTATAAAATTATCAATCCTTGCCGGATAGATTACGGCAGTGATAAAGTTAAATCGGCAGGTTTTCCATTAACTTTGCAGGATTTGTTATAAAATTATCAATCCATGCCAAATAGATTATAATGCTATAATCTTATTATGGCAGCGTTAAATTTATAAATTGGCAGGTTTCTTTTATCTTTCTTTTAAGTTCTTAAGTTATTTGGAATTTTGCTTATTTGGCACCAAAACTAAAAGTCAATAAAACCGAGTTGATTAGCGCAGTCAAGAAATTGGCCGGAGTTGATAAAAAGCTGACAACCATGGCACTGAATCTCCAAATGAGAGGTATAGTACGCTATATACTTATATAGTACGGTACCGCAACAATTGACCCCCTCCCCCCCCCCCCCCCCCCTCCGACAAATGACCCCCTGATGCAATCTACCCCCGACAATTGACCCCCCATGTAATTACACTGGGGTCAATTCAGGGTTAGGGTCAGGGTTAGGGTCAGGGTTAGGGTCAGGGTTAGGGTCAGGGTTAGGGTCAGGGTTAGGGTCAGGGTTAGGGTCAGGGTTAGGGTCAGGGTTAGGGTCAGGGTCAGGGTTAGGGTTAGGGTTAGGGTCAGGGTCAGGGTCAGGGTCAGGGTTAGGGTCAGGGTTAGGGTTACTGGGTAACACGACTCCTGTCAGCGACATCTGTCCGACAGCGACATCTGTCCGAATCAGGGTACCAGAAAAAACGACATTTGTCCGAAATTGTGATCTGATTTCAATACAACACATTTCCAATTAGAGACGTGATCTGAACTGTTAATTTGAATACGTAACATTGCCAATTTGAGATATGATCTGAGCCATAGTGTACTACTAGTTTATTTTCGACCTAGGAAGGCAGGCATGAAGCAACTGCGTTGTGAATGGCGAGCTCGTAGTCCATGAGAATGTATTGTGGTTGGTAGCCCCAAGGCCTCAGAAGCCCAGGTGTCTATCTCCTCGAACATGTTGCGGTAGAGGGTCGTCGATTTTCCAGGAATGAGTCCTTAGAAGAGGGGGAGGTGCCAGCCGTCAGGGAAGAGTCCGTGGACTGTGAAGAGCTGATGGAAGAGATTAGGTGCAGATTTGAAGGTACCGTTGGGCGTTGACTACGCAATGCTCCGCGTCCACCATATGATCTGCGTTCTTAGGAGTCCCCCAAAGGAATGATCGACGAGTCTGTTCGTCCCATCCAGAGTCCCAGAGCATCATTGGACTGTTGTCGGTAGAGAGGATTTAGTTTGCAGGAATGGATAGCGTTTCCAGATCTCTCGGGTCTGTTTGCTGCAGATCTGGGTCTGTTTACTGAAGATTGGTTGCCATTGTGGATTGCGATAACTGATCTCCATACGGCTGCTATCCTATATGTACTCATGTAGGCTGTGTCCTGTGATGTGATCGACAGCTTGTTAGTGTACGGCTAGCACAATCCTGTCCTTAAATAGTCAATCACGTATCGATGGATCAGATCTCAATGGATCAAATCAGCATTCGAACAATGGGAGCAACGTCACGAAATTACCCGTGAGTTTGTGAAATACGAATGTGAACCGAAATTACAATATGATCCGAAATTCGGACAGATGTCGCCAAAAACGACTCCTGTCCGACAGCGAAATCTGTCCGAAATCCCCAATTCGGCTGTCGGACAGATGTCGCCCAATCGGGTTACTGTTAGGGTTAGTATAATAAATATATTTGTTTGGTCAATTGTCGGGGGGGGGGGGGGGGGTCAATTTTCAAGTATTATATCACTCGCACCGTTTAGCTCCACGTGGTTTCTTAAGCTTAAATACTTAACTGTCCTGTCAAGATAAAGTAAATCACTATCACCTCTCATTCTTAATAAGTTAGTGAGCAAGCATCTGATCATTTTAAAACAGTCACCTCCCAATTTAGCAAGTTCTTACATCTATATTACAGTCTACACCCTTCAATAATGAGATAATATGTTTGGCCGGTAGAGGGTCCGCAGTAGTCCCATTAAAGCATTATCTCATTACCTTAGCATTGCTGTACAGTGTACAACTACTATAAGAGTATAAGATATACATCCTTCACCAAAACTGGTTTGTCCGCTTTCTATTACTAATTTTCCGCTGAAAGTGCCACATCAGTGATCAATTAATATTGGTAAATAGCAATAATTTGAGTTATAGGTTGACCTCCCACTTAGAGCATATGTGGGAGGTCAACCTATAATTATAGTACGAGCTATTTCCAATTCGTGAATACGAATTTCGATTAAGGTCCAACTTATTAAGTGTCACTTTAACGTGTGACAAATTTCCGATCAAATATCTCATAATCTGAAAATAACTGCATATTTAGAACTATTATATTAATTGTAATTGAAGATTCTTTCAGAATCACTTCATTCACTAAATCTTACAATGTGAACAATGAACAGGTAGAGGCACTGCAACTGAAAAAGTGCTGTCCTCACTACTTAAGAACATAGCAATCTAATCTAAAAATGGCAACCTAAGAACTGAAGTTAAGCAAACAGTTATTTTCCAATAATCGGTTTTTATATGTACTTTTATACTCATACTTATCATAGACCCCGTGTTGGTAACAGTGGATAATATGCAGTGGCGAAACGTACCTAAGAGGCCGCAGCTGCACCCCCCCATCCCCTTCCGCATAGCAGGGGTTGCCGGAGTGTCGGGCAGTCGTTTCGCCACTGACTAGTGACTGCATGTATAAAAGTATAAACTATAGAGCCATGTAGGCATGTAGCATTCTGTACTTCTGTAGCTTTGCACAAACCAAGTCTCAGTCCTACACCCTACCTAGTAATAAGGTTATACGATCATTACAGTATTCCACATTGTACACTCAAATTATCCAAAACCCCTGCCAATATAGGTTTAATCACGCCACAAGTTGATTCAAATTATCTCAACTTACGCAGGATTTGCGTTAAATCTGCAGCATTCGACTTTATATTTAACGGAAAACCTGCCAAAATAGAGCAAACCTGCCGAGAGTAGGTGAAAGGTGAGGCAGGTTTTGTGTTAATTTTGCAGGCTTTTCTATAAATCAACAACTCGATTAAATAATTACGTGAGATAAATCTCTGCACGAATACGATAATAGGCAGGTTTTCGGTTAATTTTGCAGGAATCATTTTAAGACTTCAAATTGATTATCAGTCTTACTGTAAAACCTGCCAAATTAGGTGGCAGGTGGCAATGGCTGGAAGGGGCCTCAATTGGAGCAATCACAGACGACAAGTTGGGCAAATAGCGCCTGTAATAATTCACAGCCCCCAAAAAACTAATCAGTTCGTCCACATTCCTAGGTTCTGGAGCCATCAGCATACTCTCGACCTTGCTTTTCACGGGTTTGATCCCTTCAGCAGACACCACATGACCCAGATAGACAACTTCTTTTTGCATGAAAGAAGTTTTTTTCGGTTTTACATTTAAAACCTCGCTGCTCCAACCTACTTCTGACATTATTGAGGTTGATCAGATGGTCACTCTCATTTCGACCAGAAACTAATATATCGTCAATTCTGCAGCACGTCATAGGCACACCCCACAGAGTGTCATCCATACATGACTGGAATATAGCCGATGCACTGTTGATGCCATCCGGCAAGCGATTCCATTGATACAACCCTTTGTGCGTATTCAGGGTGGTCAAGACACGGTCCTCATTTCTTATCAACAGGTTATTATAAGCCTTTTTGATGTCAATCTTAGAGAACGTTTGTCCCCCCTGCACAGCATTCAGACATTCCTCCACGGTAGGTAGAGGGTATTGTCGGGTGCTGATACATTTGTTCAGGGTCGATTTATAATCCCCACAAATGCGCACTGACTGCCCTCCATCCTTCTTCACAGGCACTATGGGTGTCCCCCATGGACTGTCTTCGACTTTGGTTAGAATCTTCGCTTCAACCATATCATTTAACTCACTTTCAACCTTGTTTCTCAAGGCATAGGGTAGACTACGGGCTTTCATCATAATAGGTTTGGAGTTGTCCTTCAGGACCAAACTTGCCTGTACACCCTTAACTAGTCCTAAACCCGATTTAAACACCTCGCTCTGTTTTAACTGAGCGATACTACGACATTGATCAACCCGAGTACAGGTGTTTTCACATTTCCACCTGTTTTTCACGGTCGCACCATCGGTTAGCATGTCACCCTTATCGACACCACTCCCAGAGCAGCTTTCACAGCTCACTGACACCTGCTGGGATTTGTCTGGGGCTACATTATGTACTAACTTTGTGCTGAGCAGCTTCTCTAGCCAATTCTGTCCACAGAACTTTACAATCCACGGTCTTCCAAACAAACTGGGGAAGTCCTCTGCTACATAGAGCTGCATTCCATGAGCTTTTTCACCGTTCAACTCTACATTAACTACAGCACAGCCGTCAACTGTTTTGATTTGTCCGTTTGCAACCCGTAATGTTTGCCTGCTGGGTGTAAGTGTTAAATTGGCCAAGCCACAAGATAATAATATACGTTTGCTCACAACAGACACTGCAGACCCTGAATCGAACTCCATAGACAGAAGTTTACCGTTGATTTCTACTTCTACATACGGTTTGCATAACTCAATCATATTGACATTCGGAAACACATTATCAGAAACTAAACTTAAGTCAGACTTATCAGTGGTAATAGTGGAATCGGGATCACAAACAAGATAACTAAAATCAAAGGCATTAAACACCTTATCCCTCACATACATATTTGAAGATTTCGAATCAGTTAAATGAGTAAGTTTAGAGAAATCAGCACACAGATAAGAACATGTATTAGCATTACCTTTTTCAATCTCAACTGAATTACACTCATTGTCATGATCATACTCGGGGTAAAGCTCATTGTCCAAGGCATTTTCACAATTCTCATCCATACCGAACTCATAACTCTCCGAACTCGACTCTCCTTGTTCAATGTTGTGAACAATGCTGTTTTGCTTGCAATTCTTGGAGATGTGTCCAATACGTTTGCAGATATGACACCGGACTTGACAATTTTCACCAATATGTCCACGAAGTCCGCACCGTCTACATTTAAGTCCCTTTTGCATTCCACTTTTCTGCTTTCCACCCGAACCACCTGAACTTTCCCCCTTCTTCCCATAGAGGTTTTTCATTGTTCTTTTGAATGTTGGTTTCACAAAGTTCACTGATCTCGATGACTCTCCCGGTGATAACGTGCTATTCATGAATTGAGCCTCCCTGTCTTTCAAACCAGCTTTTTTGACAGAATGTGACGGTTAGTGGCTCTTTTGTCCTCGTCGCCATTTGTTGTAGCGTGAGCGTAGAAATAAAACAAGTTGTTAACACGTAATCATAGAGGCTAGGGAAGAACAAATCGTTAATAACAAATTATGATAGCAATCAATGTTCAATATATATAACAAGTATAACTTCCTGACTGTCCACAATCTTCATAAGTTGCACTGTTTACTGGAAATGTTTAAAATTAATAAGTTCCAATCACCAGTCTCAATGTTCTCTTTATTCAACAGGTCACCAAGACGAGACAACTACTTCATCCCACCCACTCCATCCTCACTATTCATCTATCAATCAACTAGTATTTGGAATCACTGCCGTAAGTCAACAAGTGAAATAGACTTCTCCACTCCCATCAGTATATTCAAGAATAATCTTAAGAAATCTTTGTTAGAACTACAATCTAAATATGACCGACAACTTTGGTGCAGTTACAACTTTGATGCAAATGAATTATCATTGAAATAGGTTGATTTAGTAAACATAATCATATGAGTAAACCACGGTGTTATTGCAAAAAACCATGACAAGGGTATCAGACCTATATTAATCTAAGAGACGACACAAAACGAATCATCATACAACAAATTTTAAAATCCTGCGGCACAGGATCCTGTTGTTTTCCTACTCTACCTCTCCCAAACCCCTCTCTCCTTCTCCTCTCTTCAGGTTTATTCTTCAATTTTTTTAAAAATTAGATAGCAGATATGTTTTCTTTTAAATGAAGTAATGGCATTATACATTGTTTGTTATCGTATGTATGTTGTGTATAGTGTTTGCTGACTGGGTATATGCTATATATTTTGAGGCTCACGACGTCTCGTCCCATGGGTGGAGTTGTAGGCTGAGTATGTGTTCAAATCTCCTTACTTCGTATGGTGAAACATTGAAAGGTTTGCCTTAGCCTTTGGGACGAGTGTTTGCCCACCGGGGATCCAAATATATGATTATCATGGACATTACTTTGACACATAAACTAATCAAACGACTTTAATGATTCCAGAAAATTTTACTAACTGCATTTAGCTAGTTTATAGTAAATACACACGATCGCAGAATAGAGGAGCACAATTGGGTTCCTTGTTCTGCGACTGTGTTTCCTCGGTGGGCCGACAGGTTTTTGTTGTGTAGTAGTGCTGGGGAAAAAAAACGCTTTAACTATCAATGAGAGTACAAATTTTTAATTCTTGACCTTAGTGCCACAGTTTCTGTGGTAAAAACAAATTTATAGTTAAACGTTATATATTGTAGAAGGGCATGATTTACTCACATCACTAAGCATCTGGATGGATAATTAGCACACAAAGATAAACTGACCTTTAAACATGACCACCAGCTATACCACGTAACCATAGCTCCGAAATAAATAAATTGCTCTACATAGAAACATCTGGCCTGATCCTATCACATTGTGGTCCCCAGGGGTTCGGTAAAGCCCTTACAGGCAACTGGGTCCTTTTACCAGCCACAATAAAATTGATCATGCCAGTACTGTCATAAACTGTAACCAACTATTTAAAAATTAGATATCTTTTGCTAAATTTTAAATTTTAAGTCATAGAGCAATCTTCTCAATTTTAAAATTTTTAAGAATTATATTTTACCCTAACTATGATGTGGTGGCATTTCATACTTAACTAAATTTCAACTTTGAAAGTAAATAGATTATTAGTGACAACAAAATTATAGTTTAAGACATCCATTCTGCATTGTGTTTCCAATATTAGAATTTATGATATGTATTGATTGAATAATTGGTAATAAATTTAACTTTTGTTTTATTAAACTTTTGTTTTATTTATATACATACATATATATATATATATTTTACCAAAACCCATAATCATGGGTAGAGTGGACCGCTGTCAGTGTCTCTCTTTCCCAAACAAAAGGAAATGATATTAATTTGATTGACCGTTCTCAAATGCAAAATGATACCGAGAATGAAATCGGTCGCTCGCTTTTCCCATTCATTCACGGCTTACGAATTGTATAATTAAGTTTCGATTGATTACATCAATCAGATGCTGTAAAAATCTCTTTGGGTTGCGTTCGGGTCGATACCTAGTATTTCGGGGTAAGGGACAAGGGTGGTAGTTATTACTTATTGAACAAGCTGAAGTTTATTGAATCTTCATTGCCGAGTACAGCTGCCTTTGGATAGTTCTTCTTAATCTATTACAATTGTAAATGAATGGGAAAAGCGAGCGACCGATTTCATTCTCGGTATCATTTTGCATTTGAGAACGGTCAATCAAATTAATATCATTTCCTTTTGTTTGGGAAAGAGAGACACTGACAGCGGTCCACTCTACCCATGATTATGGGTTTTGGTAAAATATCATCTCTTTTTGATTATAATGTCAGGGTACTTTATAATATAAAGTCGAAATATAAACTGATATCTTCATTAATAAGGAGGAAGTTTCAACGATTTCGAAATTTTTCCTTTAAAAACATTTCCTTGTGTTTAGGGAAGCATATCGGTCGATCACTGACTGAATATGCCACTTAATACTCATTCAAGTAGGCATTAAATTCATATATAATGACATTAAACTGTCGTGGCAAAGCAGAATTTGTTGGAAATCACGAATGAGCAAAATTCTCACCTTTCGCACGTGCAAACTTTGAGCGGACGTTGCGTGCGGATCCAATATTGAATCGCCGTAAATTTTTGCATGTTATTGTTTTATATATAGCTTGATAAGCATGCAAAGTTATAAAGTATTTAAAGAAGAACTGTAATCACAATGGCACTCTAAAGTTGACAGAAAATGACGAAAACAGCAATTTTCAGTGATTTTAGCGATTTTCTATCAAATTGGGCGTGTCCCCACGTGTGCAACTTTTCGATTTATAACTTTAAAACTAACCTAATGCACAATTTATACCTATAGGAAGCAGAACTGAGCTCCACACCCCAAGGCATGGCCCAACACCAGAGAATACTAAATCGCAAAATTGACGTTTTTATAAAATAATTTTTCAAAAAAGCACAAACTTCAATGACGAATATCTTTATGAAGGAGCAAGCTAGAAAAACTTTCCGGTAGATTTTCAGAATGCTTGAACAATTATCTAAGGTTAAAATTTCCTCAGATTTTGAGTAAAATTACTCCTTAATGGTTTAAAATTAATTTTAAAAGTTATTACTTTGTCAAAAATCAAGTTTTTAAAACGGTTAACTTGATGACGTCATCAAGGGGTATTTATGACGTCATACAATTTTTTATACAATGTAAACTAAAGTAAAAACAATTATTTGCAAGACCTGTGGTCGGAAATGGCTGTATCTTTTATACTTTTGAATCTATGGACACTTAAATACAGGCTACAATTGACTGGCAAAGTGTCTATCCCTGAATATATATATATACTAGTGTAACCCGGCCTACGGCCGGGATTTCACTGCCGCAGTTAAAAAGGGTAGGAGTAATTACCCGCTGAGTCAAAACCTGCATTAGGTGACCCAATAGTTTCTTAAACAATAATCTCATAATCAGTTATTTCTTGTGGATAATTAAGTCATTATTAGCCATGAGGCACCACACTCCATGATCATAAGGTCTGAACACCGAGTATTACACCTCATCACTCCCGTCTTGAACCGCTTTCTATTTTTATTTAAATCGTTATAGAAATTAACCCTTGTTAACTCCGCACCACACCCGCATATTATATTTGAAAACACGCATAACATTGTCGTATGAACTCTCTCTCTCTCTCTCTCTGCAGTCCAAACAGACCCCAAACACTAACAGTCCCCCCTCCTCTAATAAGCTTAAGGTATAACATTACAGCGAATCTTCCGGGCTAATCCAATTATGACGCTACTTAAATGCAGCTATAACATATTACACAGTAATGAGAGAGAGAGCAAGCCCCGTAACTCTTGCCGTTCTGCTCACGCAATTTTATGTAACATTTGTGGTACAAAACCATCAATTAAACCACTTACCATCGGCCGATTTAAAAAAAAGTTTCCTATGGGCTTCATCAGAGTTTCGTCGACACTATACCGAAAAAATCAGTCCCGTAACTCTTACCGTTTTTTTTGTATAACCGACCGGAAATTACACACGGACAGACAGACAGACAGACACACAGACACACACACATTCTGGTGTTATTAAGGTGATATATGTATGTATATATCACGACAATCTATCGTAAAACAGGGGTTCTAGAAAACCCATTTCCCGATGCTCCTGAAACCTGAAACTTTTTTTGCAGTCGATTTGGTCAACGTCTAGACGCCCTGAAAAATTTCAGATCTCTAACTCAATTTAAACATGGTTTTTAAGGCACCTGAATATGGCGATTTTGGGCTTTTTACCGAATTTCGTATAACAGTGCTGGCGAGTATTTTATGCAAATTTCTTAAAAATCTCAACATAACTATTTTTTATTCCTGTCATCTTTGACATAAAATTAGAATGTTTTGAACTAAAAATAAATCTGCTGAACGACTTCCGATGAGTCTTAATGCCTGAAAAACTTCTGCCGGAGGCGGCGGCCTTCGGCCGCCGCCTCCGGCCAGAGTGCACGCTTCGCGTGCACGAAAGAGGCTTCCGACGAGTACCAAAGGGGTTATAATAGTAAAAGGGGTATAATAGTAAAGGGGGTACAATAGTAAAGGGGGTACATAGTATACCCCCAATAAAGACACCGCTCGTGCTTGCCAGCACTGTGATAAATGTCAGCTTTGATATTGAAAAAACAGGACTCTAAAAATCAGGCGTCAAAAATGTTTATCCCGACCTAGGTTACAGCCGATGAAATGTAACTCAACGCAATGAAAACAACCGATGATACGATATATATAATAATAAGGACTTGTCTTGCACGTGCAGACAAAGACGAAGTTTCACTCAATAAATCAAACCGGTTAAGTGAATAAGGAGTAGGATCTTTAAAACTGTGCAGGGATTATTTACAAAATAACACCGCAACTAATTTTCTATCCCGTTTCTTAGCAGTATCCCAGAGGGGTTTATAGCAGCCTACAAAAGGTACAATCAGACACTAAGCTCTAAAGCTCAGCTACATCAACAGCAAAACATACCTTACCCTTTAATCCAAATTTATAAACTGCAGTACGCAGTGAGTAGCCGAGGTGCCGTGCAGCTCTATCCGCATTATCTTAAATGATTAGAGGTATCTATAACATATAACTTATTGTTCCATTGAAAACTTACTGTTTCATTTGATTGTTTAACTTAATAGTTAGAGTCTGAGGTCAGCTGAGCACCAACTTAGGCCCCTTCCAGCCATTGCCACGCTACCATCTAATATGGCAGGTTTTAATAAAACTCACTTTTATAGAAAGGCTGATAATCACTTTGAAGCCTTAATATGATTCCCGAAAAATTAGCCGCCAATCGAAATCATCCTGCCTATTTATCTTATTCGCGCAGAGATGTATCCCAAGCGATTATTTAATCGAGTTGTTGATTATTAGAAAAGTCTGCAAAAATATGACAAAACCTGCCTCATCTTTCCACTACCTATAACCCACAGCAGGTTTGTACTTTGTTCTAATATAAAGGTTTTCCGTTAAATAAAAAGTAGAATGCTGCAGATTTAATGCATATTCTGCGTAATAGCTTAGATAATTCGAATCAATTTGTTGCGTGATTAAACCTAAATTGGCAGGTTTTGTAATTAAGTTTAAGGTGGACAAAACGTTGATTTTTGCAGGATTTGTCAAAATAGCAGGTTATTGGATAATTTGAGTGTACATTGTACAATGTGGTAAAAAGTGCATAATAACGAAGTTCATAAAAGCATGAAAACAATTATATAATATATATTATATATATACGATGACAATTTAAAATCGAGGAAACAGCTGATAATAATGAATGACAATTTGCAATTACCCAAGAAAAATTATAAACCAATCTATCGTTGTAGGTTTACAACCTACCAGGACGCGCGCCGAGTTGGAACAGATATTTTACGAGTATCACCCGTTATATCTATCGCATCTACAGGCTGAAGACAAAGTGCCGTTCTCCTGTGCTACAGGCACAGCAGACTCAGAGCTTTGTTTGATAAGGTACTGTAGATACCTCATGCTGTTCGGCTTTGTATTGGAGATTCCTTACGGCAAGTTGATCGATTATAGACGGCTTCAAGTCTCCGCCGTACTCCGTTTTATCGATTCGTTAGTTATACGTACATATAATATATATAATAACTTCACAATGTACAGTTGGTATAACCAGCTACCTTACGAGACATATTAATGTTCGACATACCTTATCGGACCTTATTTGATTTTGAACGGACATTATCATTATGTGAACGGACATTATGTTGAACGGACGTTAAAATGAACGCTGATCGCAGGAGTTCAAAACCATTAAAAATCCGAATTTGTAAATCAATTTTTCAATACAACAAGTAAGAAATTTATCAGTTATTTAGAATATATATATTCGCATGTATCCACACTCTATTTACATTACACGTTCAACGTGATATCATTATCAGTGCAGTGTGTACAACACCAACTACACCGATCAATTGCCAATCTGCGAAACTTTTAATTATTATTATCACTTCGAGATGGTCAGTAGCTCAATTGGTAGAGCAAGATACGCGAAATGTCGAGGTTCTGGGATCATTCCCCAGTTGTCCCTAGTTTTTCAGAGTTAATCATCACCTATAGACAGCATGAGAGTAGGCCTGGCCATCTCGAAGTGATAATAATAATTAAATGTTTCGCAGATTGGCAATTGATCGGTGTAGTTGGTGTTGTACACACTGCACTGATAATGATATCACGTTGAACGTGTAATGTAAATAGAGTGTGGATACATGCGAATATATATATACATATCACCGGAGACTCGCGGGCGGAACAAAATATTGCACGCGCACGCGCGTGCAATATTTCATATGTCCCCGAGGGCGCTAGCCCGAGGAGGACATATTTTCGTATAGCACGGAGGGCCCATCGGGCCCGAGTGCTATACGATTTTTCCGCCCGCGGGTCGAGGTGATGTGGATTATATCCACCAGCGGGCTTATTACAGTTAATATATAATTTTATAAATAAACAATGGAGCTTAGTATAAAAGTCAACTCTAGAAAAGGTCACCACTAATTGTTGTAACCATGGTAACACGTCACGTGTTCAATGTAAGCCAATCATAAAGGGCTGTGTCGTATATAGGGGCTGGAGATGCACTGCATTCCTGGGCCGTGGGAATAATGAATGTAATGTCAGTGACGATGAATATCAATAATATAGGGGGATTATAGTGCTGATGTGTATTATGTAGTGTGTTATAATAACTTTGATATAAATCAAAGTATCATGTCATCTGCTCACGAGCTGCATGAGCAGCCCTACCGGACACAAAAATAAAATGTATATATATAGTCAGTGTAATAAGGAATTTCACATGGAGACGATACAGAAACTGAAAATATTTTAGAGAACTCCGGGCTATATTGCTACTGGTCAAATTAAATGTCACTTGTTAGCGGGCTATATCATGAGCGGGCTGTAGAGATATCGGGCCCTTTGACAGCGGGCTGGTGAGAGCCCGCTATGCGAAAAAGCGCACGCTGGTGGATATATATACATATCACCGGAGACTCGCGGGCGGAACAAAATATTGCACGCGCACGCGCGTGCAATATTTCATATGTCCCCGAGGGCGCTAGCCCGAGGAGGACATATTTTCGTATAGCACGGAGGGCCCATCGGGCCCGAGTGCTATACGATTTTTCCGCCCGCGGGTCGAGGTGATGTGGATTATATCCACCAGCGGGCGTATTACAGTTAATATATAATTTTATAAATAAACAATGGAGCTTGTATAAAAGTCAACTCTAGAAAAGGTCGCCACTAATTGTTGTAACCATGGTAACACGTCACGTGTTCAATGTAAGCCAATCATAAAGGGCTGTGTCGTATATAGGGGCTGGAGATGCACTGCATTCCTGGGCCGTGGGAATAATGAATGTAATGTCAGTGACGATGAATATCAATAATATAGGGGGATTATAGTGCTGATGTGTATTATGTAGTGTGTTATAATAACTTTGATATAAATCAAAGTATCATGTCATCTGCTCACGAGCTGCATGAGCAGCCCTACCGGACACAAAAATAAAATGTATTATATAGTCAGTGTAATAAGGAATTTCACATGGAGACGATACAGAAACTGAAAATATTTTAGAGAACTCCGGGCTATATTGCTACTGGTCAAATTAAATGTCACTTGTTAGCGGGCTATATCATGAGCGGGCTGTAGAGATATCGGGCCCTTTGACAGCGGGCTGGTGAGAGCCCGCTATGCGAAAAAGCGCACGCTGGTGGATATATAATATATCCACCAGCGTGCGCTTTTTCGCATAGCGGGCTCTCACCAGCCCGCTGTCAAAGGGCCCGATATCTCTACAGCCCGCTCATGATATAGCCCGCTAACAAGTGACATTTAATTTGACCGGTAGCAATATAGCCCGGAGTTCTCTAAAATATTTTCAGTTTCTGTATCGTCTCCATGTGAAATTCCTTATTACACTGACTATATATACATTTTATTTTTGTGTCCGGTAGGGCTGCTCATGCAGCTCGTGAGCAGATGACATGATACTTTGATTTATATCAAAGTTATTATAACACACTACATAATACACATCAGCACTATAATCCCCCTATATTATTGACATTCATCGTCACTGACATTACATTCATGATTATTCCCACGGCCCAGGAATGCAGTGCATCTCCAGCCCCTATATACGACACAGCCCTTTATGATTGGCTTACATTGAACAAGTGACGTGTTACCATGGTTACAACAATTAGTGGCGACCTTTTCTAGAGTTGACTTTTATACAAACTCCATTGTTTATTTATAAAATTATATATTAACTGTAATACGCCCGCTGGTGGATATAATCCACATCACCTCGACCCGCGGGCGGAAAAATCGTATAGCACTCGGGCCCGATGGGCCCTCCGTGCTATACGAAAATATGTCCTCCTCGGGCTAGCGCCCTCGGGGACATATGAAATATTGCACGCGCGTGCGCGTGCAATATTTTGTTCCGCCCGCGAGTCTCCGGTGATATGTATATATATATTCTAAATAACTGATAAATGATATTCCACACAAAGCATGAAATTGTGCTGTATATGAGTGGTGATTTCGCTCTGGGAATCAGGGTCAGTAGCTCAATTGGTAGAGCAAGATACGCGAAATGTCGAGGTTCTGGGATCATTCCCCATTTGAATCAGGGTCAGTAGCTCAATTGGTATATACCACGTTACCTACTCAGTTTCCTCTTTTTGCTCATTGACATGATTCAGTGACTTCCCCCGCCCTCTATATCTTTAACATGATACCTCCCAGGACCTTAGTATTCCATACCAGACATTTCTTTAACTCCTCGTTACAGCAAGACTAATACAACACGGAGAAGAAAAGAAATAGAGACAAGAATACGACAGCCATGGACTCCTACAAAAGACTAACAGAAGGAACATCCCGGTTTGATCCTTCTGAACTATGCATCTTATATCGGTATAGTATTGGTATCTATTTATTACCTATTGTTATTTTTTATCTTTGCTAGTTAATCAGGTTTTTGGGTACCGGGCCATCCTGGTTACCCTGCTATGGGCCGTTCCCCTGGCTTATGCAGGTCTAGTTTACCCATATATAGCTCAATTGGTAGAGCAAGATACGCGAAATGTCGAGGTTCTGGGATCATTCCCCAGTTGTCCCTAGTTTTTCAGAGTTAATCATCACCTATAGACAGCATGAGAGTAGGCCTGGCCATCTCGAAGTGAAAGTAAGAAATTGAAAAGCAGTCGTTGATGTTAGGCATTAAAAATGTTAAATGCTGTGCAGATGAGGTATGAAGGTACGTCGGCCACATCCTTCGGAAGATATCCCGGTTTTCGAATTCTAAATCATCGAGATGGCTGGTATGGTAGAAGATATCGTCGTTGACATGAACCACCGAAGGTAGCCTTTGCCAAGTTGAGGCTAGAGATAAAGCTCAAGTTGTACTTCAGGCATTCTAGTATCGAGAGAGTAGTATAGAGCAGTTGATATCGTTCATTACCCGCTACAACTACGAGTTGGATAAACAACCAGTTATAAGAGATCTAGAAGATGTGGAAGTAGATTAATTGTAACTCCAAGGAAACGAACGAGGAACCGCGTACATCAAGAAAGTGCAAAAGTGCCATAGCATGATATTTAGAATATTTAAATTTTATAATAACTTCTTTTTCATCGATCCAATGATAGAATGATACATAGTCTAGTCCGATGATACTGATAGAAATTGAAATTATCTGAAATTAAAAAGTTGTCATATACTGGACAATAAGTTCTCAGTGGAATAATTTTTGAAAAAATTCAACGGACTTTAATTTGAACGGACCTTAAACGGACGAACATTATTTGAACGGACATTAAGATGAACGCTAGGCCTAGATCCTCCAGCGTTTAATTAATATCCGTTCAAATAAGGTCCGATAAGGTAATTACGGTGACCTCAATGCTCTCTGGAATGTTATATGTAGTATTATTATCGGTCGTTAATTTAAATGCTGCATTCGCTAGCATCATTTCGTAGATCATCAGAGAATGCATTTACATCACTGCTTATAATATGATAACATGAGTTATATCCCTCGGTCAAACCTCGGAATATAACTTGTTTTATCCAACTCGTCATACTCGTTGGATAAAAATATTTTCACAACTCAAAGTTGTGAAAATAATGTTCTCACATTATAAGCAGTGATGTAACTGCTTATTATTTTATTTTATGATGCACTCTGAAGTACTTATACGACACACATAGTTTACATTAGAGAATATGTTTGTTGGAATACAAAACTTTGTTTGCTAAATAATACAACTTTATTGAGATACGAGGACAACACAATAAAAGAGTAAAAAAGTATTTTTTAACATTTTTATTTAAATATCTGACTGAATATCTAAGAAGATTGCCAGATATTCAAGTCAAAACGTTCCAAGCATGCTTTTTCAGTAGATGTGTTCTAGTCCGGTCAGTTATGGCAATTTACCTGCATTTCATAGTAGAGGGCTGAAATTTTTTTTGGAGAGCCCTAAAACACTTATTTTTAGCTTTATATTAGCTTCAGTTTTTTTTTTCGCAAAAAATAAGTGTTTTAGAGCTTTAAGAACCTTGCCAATCGACTCGTCGTACAAAAAAACATAGATTTAGACCCCTAACATGTTAGGAATGACATTATATATATTTCTCTCAAATTTTGCCTGGACATTTTGGTACCAAAAATGGGCGTGGCCAAATTGGCGATTTTCCCAGTCTGAATTTTAGGGCTCCGAAGTTTTTTCGGTTTTAAAGACCTTTGAGAGCCCCCAAAAATTTTTTCAGCCCTCTACTATGATGCAGGTTTTGACCTGATTTTTACCATAACTGACCATAATAAACAACATATTTGTTGAGTATGAAGCCCCGGCTGATAAGAAGAACGCAGTAAGCGTCTGCAGGAAACAGCTGGTGTTGAACATTATCTTACAACTCGCGGTCTACCGTCTTCAAACCCGCTTCTCGACTGATAAGAGAGTTGCACTTTTATAATTGAAACATAATAATTTTGTGTATAATTACATATGTTAACCCTAATTAGTGGTGATTTTTGCTAATACTAATTGTTAATTGTATCCAATAACCCTAATTGAGTGTGTTTACTCCTCATTAACATCTTACTATATTTAAAGCGAGACGATATATATGGATATATGGATGGATCCGTACCATTTTACTGACACCACGGCATCAACTTTAACGCGACTTTCTGCAAAAACCGTAAAAGATGTACAACTAAAACTTTTTTGACTGGGTGTTATCTATCAATAGCTGGCGCTATCTAGCGCCAAAAATAATTGGTTACCTTCATCATCGCTTGAGATAGCCATCCAGGAAATTTCACCCGAGGAACTGTCCTTGAGGTCGATTCCTTTTCGCAGAGTGAACTTTTTGGATGCGGTCTCGTATGTGATACCTCCACAGTCTAGTAGGAGAAGGTGGCATTTAAGGTGAATTGATATTTTACCAGTGATTTTGCATATCTTTTGTGTATTGAATTTCAAGATAACCGATTAATTTTCTAATTTATCATCAAATTAACTGCAAGTTTGAACTGACCGGATCGTTTGAGACATTCGCTCTGAGCCTTCAGAAGACTGTCATATTTGGCTGTTCCTGCGCTGTAGCCGCTCAGATATTTACCAGCGTTCTTGCTCCAAGTCACTGGAAGAAAATATTTCTATTACCTCAGGTATTATATAGGCAGTTTTTGGGAGTTCCAAATAATTTCTGATTATTCTGATTTCTTGCGACAAATGATACTGCACTGTTAGGATAAACGACGTTTCAAAGTAACAACTTCGTATTCATGCTCAGCTGGATCCTTCCTGTTTTGTTTTTTCTGAGCTTCCCGCTCGATCTCCTTCTTCAATCATCATCATCAGTTAGAGTTGTCGCGCTCTCGAAATTTCACTCCACCGCGGCACCTAAAGGGTGAGCTCAATCTAGCCTTTCAGTCATTTGAAACTGTAAGTTCCTCTAATAGGACCCGAATCGAGGCACTTGAAGTAAACCATGAGAGTCTGACACAGGCCCTCGCCAGTTCACCACAGCCTCCGGCGAACCACAAGCCCGCCCGGCGTGACACACCGGCCTCTGTCGATGATACGAACATGGAAAGCGAACAGGGTATCCTGTGGTCCAAGATCGTTGAGAATGGAGGCTCCGAGACGTTCACTACATCGAACAAGAAGAACAGCAAAAACCACAAAGAGAATGTACCTGTACCAGCAACCAGACAGGACAACCGCAGTGAGTCAAAACATTCAGAGACCACCGCATCCGAGGCACAACCTAATCAACCGAGTCGTGAAGCCAAGGAGAGTAGAAACAAATCTTCCGGGCGAATAAGGGAAAGTTACAGACAGCACACTGTTCTTCTGATCCACGATAGTAACTTTGATCACTTCAACCCTAAACTGTTCAATAGTCAATTCAATGTACACTGCCTCAAGTTTGACAGCTATGAGGATACGACTAAAAAAACAAAGCTATTGAACAGCACCATCAAACGACTCAAGCCCGAATGCATATATGTTCACACGGGGATAAATGACCTTCTCAAAAAGAAATCTGGTATCGTGAGTATCGTTGAGGAGTTCTCCGAGCACCTGATGAACACAACCAAAGCCCAAATATGCTTCTCAGGACTGATTCCATCGAGCAACGATAAAGCCCTCAATGAGAGAATCAGCATCGTCAACAAAGATGTTGAAGACTATGTGAGCTGGCTCCACAAACACAAGCCGGTTGCAAAAGATAGGATCTTTACCTTCCAAAATGACAGCATCGGTGACCAAAACTTTTACACAAGTAACGAAGGGTTCAAGCTGAGAGAACGAGGTCAAAAAATGCTGTGGGTGCGCCTCCGTGAAGGAATGAGGAAAACAATGCGCTTACCTCGAGTAAGCTATCAACCAAAGGACAGATCCAGACGCAGCACGAACAGGTTTAGAGATGAATAGCCCCCCTAAGATGAGACACTCACTCAAACTCATGAGCTGGAACATCAACCACCAGCGTGACAAATTTGAGGGTGTCAAATTCGAAATTGACGAGGTCCAGAAGCTCATAGCTGGCCACGATATCGTCTGCCTACAAGAAACTAAAGGACAGGTTTCTATGCGGGAATTCAAATGCTTCAACGCCAACAGATCGGATAGCAACTCAGGTGGCGTGTGCACAGCGATCCGGAAGCACTTGGCTGCAGGAGTAGTCAGAGTTCATTTTTCCAAATGCGACGACATACTCATCGTAAAGCTTAAAGCCAAATACTTCAACCTTGACAAAGATCTGAATCTTATAAATGTGTACGACTCGCCAGCTCATGGCTCATACAAGAAACGAATGCGTTCCAAAATGGAACAATATACAACCACTTGTGAGCACTTAGAAGAGTGTCTATCAAATATCCTCGACTCCGAAGATGCTGCCATACTTGGTGACATGAACGCGAGGACCGGCACATTGAACGACTTCCTTATACCATGCGAGTCTAGGGACCTTCAAGTTGAACTCGATCCTCCCCAGCATTCTATATCTCCTACTGAGGTAGCCTCTAGAAACAACCAAGATCGGATTCTCAACTCCAACGGCAAACCCTTCATTGAGCTACTCCAGACAACTGGAATGATAATCCTAAACGGAAGGACAATTGGGGACATATTTGGCAGTCCAACTTGCATTCAAAGAAATGGAGTAAGTACGGTCGACTACATTTGCGTGTCCCACAGCCTCCTTCATCGGGCAAGGTTCTTCAAAGTTGGTGACCTCACCCCTTATTCTGACCACAGACCAATATCCACCACTTTAACCACTAACATAAGGAACATTGTGATGGCTGGCGACATCTCGAACGAAATGGAGCTCAAATTCGCATCGATCCCGAAGCCATTCAAGTGGACCAAAGATGCCTGCTCTGGACTTGGTACCACAGAAAAATTCAAGTCAGCCCAGAACACCGCTCAATTCAAAGAAAAAGTTGATTCTCTTCTTCAAACTGATATTTCCTCCCCTGACGACATTCGCAGTTTTAATGAAATTGTGATTGCCACCTTTACTAACCTGGCAAGTCAAGTTACCACCCAGAAAAGTGGAAAGCCCAGTACTAACAAAAACAAATGGTTTGATTGGAGTTGTAGGCATGCTAAACGATTAGTCTGTAGAGACGAAAGAGCCAAGAATAACACCCACATCGATCCTATGCTCGTGGAATCCAACCGAGCAAGATTTTACCTCCGTAAGAAAGAATACAGGGCACAAACACGAGCTAGAAAGGGAGCTTACCTATACAAACTTAACGAGAAAATCAACCTCAGCAACAACATCAACTGGGCTGCTTTAAAAGACCTCTCGTCCGCTTGCAAGGACCCCGATACATTCGACATATATGACCTGATCGCATTTCACAAGTTCTTCAACGACCTATACAATCAGAAGTGCAAGGACCCCTCGCACGGTGGACTACAAACGAACACTTCGACCAACGAAGCTGGTGAACAGGGAACCGAGTACCACCTCTAGCCATCAGTCGAACTTGAAAAACTCAACACAGAGTTTACTATCCAAGAACTGGAGAAAGTCACCAATAAGCTCCAGAATAACAAAAGCGTTTCATGTGATCTTATCTCCAACGAGATGCTCAAGAGCTCCAAACTCGGTCTCCAAAAAGTCCTTCTGAAACTATTCAATGGTTGCCTAACGCAAGGAATCTACCCCTGGAACTGCTCAATAACTACCCCCCTACACAAAAAGGGGGACAAGCAGAACCCCGATAACTATAGAGAAATCACAGTCGGAAGTTGCCTTGGAAAACTCTTTGCATCCCTCCTCCTTGATAGGCTGATCGAATTCCGTAAAGTCGTCTGTCCCGACTTCCCTCACCAACTCGGATTCAGAGCTGGTGCCCAGTGCTCTGACCATATCCTGACCCTTACAACGATCATCGAGAAGTATACAAAGAAGCTGAAGAAGAAAATATTCGCTTGCTTCGTGGACTATCGTAAGGCGTTCGACACAGTCTGCAGGGAGGCTCTCATGTACAAACTCAGTAGACTTGGTATCGGAGGAAGCTTCTTCTCTTGCCTCCAGAACATGTACAGCAACTCAGTTACCCGTATCAAACTGAGCAAGAAGCTGTCGGACACCATCGATGTCACCATTGGTACCGAACAGGGGCATCCAATATCGCCGGAGCTCTTCAAGGTATACATTCATGACCTCTCCATTAGACTAGCAGCTCTTGAGGACTTGTCAATTCCAGAACTGAACGGCTTCTCGGTCAGCCATCTTCTGTGGGCAGACGACCTGATACTTTTGGCACTCGACGCCAAAAGCCTGCAGAAACAACTTGATTGCCTGCACGAATTTGCAAGTAAATGGGAACTGTCAATTAACATCGACAAAACCAAAATCATGGTATTCAACTCGAGCTCTCGTTTGCTGAAGTGCTCCTACGGGTTCAAACTAGGGAACCTGGACATCTCATCGGCCAAATCTTACTGCTATCTAGGCATTCAATTCAGTCTCAACGGTTCATTTAAAGGTGCCATGAACGAACTGAGGAAAAAAGCACTAAGAGCATTTTTCTCGATCAGACGCATGGTCGACACTCGAGCATTAACAACAAAAACCATGCTCAAGCTTATAGACAGCCTCGTTAAACCAGTCGTTACGTATGCCTGTCAGATATGGCTACCGTGTACAAAAATGGCTTGCGCTGATGGTTCAAGACAGAACCTTGCTAGAGCTGCAACAAAGGACGCACTTGAGACAACACACCTGAAAATGCTGAAATGGGTGCTCGGCTTACACAAGAAAGCTAACAACAACTTCTGTTACGGAGATACGGGCAGGTTACCATGGGCCCTGTCGGTACTACCACAATGCCTGAGATACTTCGACAGATTGTCTCAGACATCACCCGACGTGAGCAGCGTCAACTTTCTTGTACATCAGACATTCCAAGAGCAGAAGAATCTAAACCTCTCTTGGTATAAGACCTGGAACTCGATCGCTCAGTCTGAATCCAAAGCGGCCAAACTCGCTCGATCCGACTAACGCAGAGCAGAAGGAACGACCTCAACTGCACATGGAAATTTGGTTGATCACTTTGTAAAAGATTGGAGAACAGATTTAGCATCCCAAAAGAAAATGCAATTTTACTGCACTATCAGACAGGTATTCGGAGAGGAGCAGTATCTCAATCTAAAGAATAGTCAATGTCGCATGCACATAGCAAAAATCCGCTCCAGTAGCCATGACCTCCTTATTGAGAGAGGGAGATACACAAAAGAAACTGGAACGTGGACGAGAGCCTGCAGATTCTGCTGCAACAAGGATAACGTTCAAGGCTTAGAATATCTCCCCTTTTTCGAAGGAACAATCATTGAAAATGAAGAACACTGCCTCACTGAATGTCCAATGTACCACTCAGCGAGACTCTCACTGTCGGAAAACCTTAAGAGTCTTTTGCTGCTCAAGGAATACGGAGCTATCATGAATTCTGCCCATGTGCAAGAACTGGGCAAATTCCTTTGCAACTGTCACCGCATCAGGAACCCGAAAAAGACGCCAATACTGCCTGTCACCCCATCAGGACTACCAACTCAACAGACATAATACAGATCAACCATCATTATGCAGATTTCACGATCTGTTGTACGAGCATGGAACACTAGTGATTACTGTTTCCAGTACGTTGTGACTGTGAGTGGGAGGACTGTTTGAGTATAGAATGTGTCTTTTGTGGACTCGAATACTAATATCGCAGTTTAGTGATCATTGAAGTTGCCTTTTACTACTTCCTCTTATGTTAAATTATTATTTCAGCAATTATTTCTATTTCGGTTGTTTGTACGGGAGTTAAATTTTAAGTGATTTTGTTTTAAATTTTCATGATTCTTGAAATTCGAATTTTAGTTACTCTAGATATGTTATTCATTCATGTATAGTCGAGACGATGGTGTTAGTGCCATCTCCGACAACTTTACGTTTAATTCCGTTTAATTCCGTTTAATTCCTACTTTGAGGCCTCCTGCCAGGTAACACCGGCTCTCAGACATAGGCAAGCTTACCGCGCACGGCGGTTTTTTTTGTTTCGTCCTTTCCGTGTGTGCCGTTTTGTGCCAGCCTCTCTGCTGTTCCTGCGCTTGCGCTCACCCGCTCTTCAGTGGGCTGTTCATTTGACAGAGTTACTGGCTGGCACTCCATCTTCTCACTCACAATCAACATCAATGAAATTCAAAATTATGCAATCAATCACTATTGACTATACATCCACGATCACATGATATTTCCATCGAGCTTACGTCCCAAGTCTATAGCTACCTCGGGAGGTTGGAGGGACTGGACAAAGAGGGATGCTCTTCTTTAGTGAGGCACGCTTACGCCGAGCAGAGGGATCTGAAACTGTTATGGTTATCCCGGCTGGAATCCACCAAGAACACAGTGAAAGAACTGAAAGGAGGAAGTGATATTTCAAACCCGCTCAAAATCAGCGAGGCTATGAAAACCCTTTTCGTTCAACAATGGAACAAAGAGCGAAAACTCAACAGAAAACTAGGATTCTACAACCTCATCAAGGCAAGCTTCGGTTGCGAAACATACCTGTCGATCAACCTACGGCTACAGCAGACTAGGAGACTTGCGCAACTCAGAACAAGCTCGCATCAATACAACATCGAAACTGGAAGACACGGCATGCATCGACAAAAACTTTCGAATAGGGCATGCAAACACTGCATGCCCTATTGATCTTCACTCGATCTTCTTCTAGAGCTCGATCTCCTTCTAGAGCTTCCTTTCCCTGATCCAATCATCGAAGATGAACTTCATGTATTGCGTACTTCCCCTCTCTATGAAGATCTCCGCCACTGTTTGTCCCAACAAAGTAAAACATTACTCTTCTCTGACATTGGACAGATCTTCGCACACCCTACAACAGTACAACCATCGGAGACCTAGGAAGGTTCCTTACCAAAGCTCATGAACGAAGATTCCCTAAAGCGTCCTCCAAACAAATTCCTAACATTAACAATATTGCCAAATTATAATCTATGACTCGGAACACTTTCAGAAAAGTTCATTTAAATTATTAAGTATTTTGAATCTCACTCTTAAGATTTACGGGGTTCATTGTATATATATACTTTATGACTTTTGGGTAAATTTAATTTTTTATATCTGGTCAGACATTACCATTGTAATTTGACTTTTGAATCGTTTAATCCGTTTAATCCGTTTATGATCAAAACACAAAACTTTGTAATATACTGTTTCTGTATGAGATTTGAATAACGTTACTGTAATGTTTCAAATTATATTTTAAATGTTCAAATGCTCAAATTATTTGTTATATGGACACGTTCATTGAAGTTTGAGGATATTGGTAAATTTCTAAAATAGCGTTTTCGACGATAGTGGCTTAATTTTAGCATCTATTAATCTAGCGTGTTCATAAGTTCTGAACATTAGCCACATGACCCATACTCCCATATGCACTGCTCAGAAATAAAATGTATTGCTTTTAGGCACTATAATGTAAAAAATGTCACATTTTTGTGACATTGTTTACCATAGCTGCCCAATTATCATTCCTTGGTCTGATATATAGTAGATTAGGTCAATCTAACAATTATGATACAACATTGGTTAAAGGGCACGGATCGAACGGCTTTAAGGCAATATTTCGTAAACTTTGTCACACTCAGAATACGATACCTCTTTTCTACTGTGAGGTGTCATCAAAACCTTTTCAACTCATTATTTGATGGTTCTTCTGCCAATCATAGCCCTAAAATATGTTGTTTTGAAAAGTTAGCAAATACATGCACTTGGTTATTGGGAAATGATGTAAATTCTGTCACATTATATGGAATTTGAAATTCTGGGTGAATTTCCGAAATCATTTATATCTGATTTTGGTTTGGAAGGCGGGAAAACTCTATATAAGGACGATACACGGATACAGTTGATATAAGTATAGGGCAGTTGATGTAAACATCGTCACAAAATGATACGACATCGTGAATAAGTTAAATTTTGCGGGAAACCTCTATATAAGGACGATACACGGATACAGTTGATTCAAGTATAGGGCAGTTGATGTAAACATCGTCACAAAATGATAAGACATCATAAAGAGGTTAAATTTATGTGACGAAATTCACATTTCTTGCCCCTATTTTGAAGAACCATACCTCGGTTAGAATTCAATATTCTTCCAGGAATTGTTGGTTGGTTATTATTTATCAAATTAGAACTCAAGTTTAACAATGCTGAGTTTAATTTTATTATGTTACTGAAATGTGACGAAATTTACTTTTCCTGCCCCAACAGTATAATTTCAATGTGATGAAAAATTGGCATGGGTTTCTACATTTCTTGTATTAATCCATTCCGATTATAATAAGGACTATCGGTATGAAAGAAAATCTATCTAAATTTTAAAATTACGTATGTGACGAAATTTACATTTCTTGCCCCTATTTTAAAAAACCATACCTCAGTTAAAATTCAATTTTCTTCCAGGAATTATTGGTTGGTTATTGTTCTGCAAATTAGAACTCAAGTTTAACAATGCTGAGTTTAATTTTACTAAGTTACTGAAATGTGACGAAATTTACTTTTCCTGCCCCAACAGTATAATTTCAGTGTGATAAAAAATTGGCATGGGTTTCTATATTTCCTGTGTAAATCCATTCTAACTATAATAAGGACTGTTGATATGAAAGAAAATCTATCTACTAACTAATGCAAGGGCTGATGTGACGAAATTTACATTTCTTGCCCCCTATTTTGAAGAATCATACCTCGAATAGGATATAATTTTACTTTATCACCATACCTATGTCGATAAACTAGTTATTTTGCCAACACGGAGCAAATAAAGTTATAATATTTTTTTTGTGACGAAATTTACAAATTTTTACCCTGTTCAGGTGTTGAAATTTATCCAATGTTAACATATCACTGCCATATAATAATTTATATGACCGGCGTATGGTTGAAATATTGTTAATTGATCCATCGTACGTAATATAGGGTGTTTAAGTTGGTATACTAATATTTACTCAATTTCACACATGTTGAGATATCATACAAATTTATGTGACTAAATTTACCTATTTCTGCCTTCTGTATTTGTATTTGCCTATAACAATGAAATATGTGAACAATTCCAAACACATTCAGCTCACAAAATAATGCTAGACTATTCGGCATTTCTTGTCAGGATGTCATAAACATCCCTCATATAAATTTCTTAAATGTGTGACGGAGTTTACACGGTGCTACCATTTAACGAAAAAAGTCGCTAAATATGTAGATAATAGTCATATACAGCTATTCTATGAATTGGAAATTCGAAAATTTGGTCAAACACGGCAACAAGGGGTCCATATAAACTCCGTCACATTTTTATAGTGTGACAAAGTTTACAACTCACTGCCGGCCGCATTTAAGCGATATCTTATCGTCTGATAAAGAAATCGTTATGCGACAAAGTTTATCTAGAGGATGAAACGATTATCCTAACCATTGAGGGTTTAAATAATTTTATAGTGTGACACATTTTACATCATCGTGCCATTTAGTAAGGTCACTAATATTTACCAATATCCTCAAACTTCAATGAACGTGTCCATATAGTAGTGTTGAAAGTATTAAAACAGGTATTATAGCAGAAACCCGTATAACCTTAAAATAGTGTCAAGACTCAAGAGACTAAAATAATTATTACCTATTCAATTCGCGTTTTTGACACCACTTGGCCGGGGTCCAAATTTTGTAGTATACATAATAAGCAGTTACATCGAACCTACTCGTGCTAAGTTTTACCTCCGAAAAAAGGAATACAGGGCTCAAGTTCGATCCAAAAAAGGCGCATATCTCTTTCAACTGAACGAGAAAATAAACAATGGCAATGACATTAACTGGTCTGCTCTGAAAGATCTCTCGTCCTCCTGTAGAGATCCTGAGACATTCGATCTGTACGATCTATTTGCTTTTCACAAATTCTTCAACGACCTCTACAACCAAAAGTGCAAGGATCCATCCCACCGTGAACTTCAAGCCCACAACGCAAGCAATGATGGGAGCAGCCACCCTGACCTACCAACTGAAGTGGAAAATCTTAACATGGAGTTCACTCTACAAGAGCTTGAAAAGGTGATCAACAAACTCAAAAACAACAAGAGCGTATCACTGGACCTAATATCGAACGAGATGCTCAAGAACTCCAAACTTTGCCTAAGGAAAGTTCTTCTCAAGTTGTTCAACGGCTGCCTGGAACAGGGGACTTACCCATGGAATTGTTCGATAACCACCCCTCTCCACAAGAAGGGCGACAAACAGAACCCTGACAACTACAGGGCGATAACTGTTGGAAGCTGTCTAGGGAAGCTATTTGCTTCTCTTCTCCTTGAAAGACTTATCGACTTCCGCAAAGTTATCTGCCCCGATTTCCCCCACCAACTTGGCTTCAGAGCTGGTGCACAGTGCTCGGATCACATCCTTACAATTACCACAATTATTGAGAAATACACGAAAAAGCTCAAAAAGAGAGTGTTTGCTTTTGTTGACTACCGGAAAGCGTTTGATACGGTGTGCAGAGAAGCACTCATGTATAAGCTCAATCACCTTGGTATCGGAGGGAACTTCTTCGCTTGCCTTAAGAACATGTACAGCAACTCGGTGACCCGCATCAAACTGATCCAAAAACTATCGGAGACCATTGATGTCACCATTGGAACAGAGCAAGGGCATCCAATGTCTCCTGAATTGTTTAAGATATACATCTACGACCTCTCCATCTATCTAGCAGCCCTAGAAGATCTCTCTGTCCCTGAACTTAATGGCTTCCCAGTCAACCACCTGCTCTGGGCCGACGATCTCATCCTTTTAGCTCTTGACCACCAAAGCCTTCAGAAAGAGCTTAACTGCCTAAATGATTTTGCAAACAAATGGGAGCTATCTATCAACATTGATAAGACTAAAATAATGGTCTTCAACTCAAGCTCGCGGGTGCTAAACTGCTTGTACGGGTTCAAGCTTGGACAGCTCGACATCTCTCCAACAAGGTCCTACTGCTATTTAGGTATCCAGCTCAGCCTCAATGGATCTTTTAAATGCGCCATGAACGAACTGAGGAAGAAGGCGCTTCGAGCATTCTTTTCGATAAAACGCATGGTAGACACCAGAGCTCTGACCACCAAAACCATGCTAAAGCTAATTGACTGTCTGGTGAAACCGGTAGCAACTTACGCCTGTCAGATATGGCTACCCTCGACTCACCTCGTGAAAGAAATGGCGCGTGAACCCAGCCAAAGACACAACCTATCAAAAGTTGCAGCAAAAGACACTCTTGAGACAACACACCTCAAAATGCTCAAATGGGTACTGGGTGTGCACAAGAAAACTAACAACAACTTCTGTTACGGGGATACAGGAAGGATGCCCTGGGCCCTCTCAGTTCTGCCACAATGCCTCAGATACTTTAGAAGACTTTCCGGAGCTTCTTCTGAGACGAACAGTGTCAATTTTTTAGTATCTCAAGCGTTTCAGGAACAGAAAAATCTTAACCTCTCCTGGCACGAGAAACTTAGCTCTGTGGCTCATTATGAAACAGAAGCAGCTCATGGCACCATGAGGGATGTCTTTATCAATGACTGGAGGGTGGACCTGGGATCGCAAACCAAGATGCTGTTCTACAACAAAATCAAGGAGGAATTTGGAGAAGAGCAGTACCTCAATCTGAAGAGCAGGCAATTCCGAACGAATACAGCTAAAATCCGCTCCAGCAGCCACGACCTGATGATAGAAAGAGGGCGTTACACGAAGGAGGCCGGAGTCTGGCCAAGAGCATGCAGATTCTGCTGCGATAGGGATCACGTTCTCGGCTTCGAATACCTTCCCTTCTTTGAAGGCACGATTATTGAAGACGAGGAACACTGCCTTACTGAGTGCCCCATGTACCACTCAGTACGATCTTCTCTCTCAGATGACCTTAAAGGGCTTTTACTTCTCAGGAACTACAAAGACATGATGAATTCAGCCCACATAGAAGAACTGGGCAAGTTTCTCAGCAGCTGTCATCGCATCAGAAATCCGAAAAAGACACCAACATCGTCTTCCACTCGATCTAACACATCCGGTAACGATTCCGAGTCACTGTCTTAAGGACATTTTAACTACCCCAGTGGCCCTTAAACGAGTGTTCGAACTGTTTTCATTTGGAGTTACAGTTGCATAATTTACGCCCGTCTTTGAGTTTGTGTGTAATCTTTCCTGATAGTGTATTTTTGACTTTTGGAGTAATTTTGTGAATTTTATGAACCATTCCTGCATAATTTATTACCTTGTCGGTGCATTATCCACTTTAACCAGGTTAAATTATTATATTTGATTTTATTTCTTTTTCGTTCAGATTGTAGTGAAGTTAATTTTTTAAACGTGTTTTGGGTCTTATTTATGATTTTCTTTAAAATTATCTTATTTATTTCATTGATGTATTGTCACGACGGGTTCGTTAGTGTTCCCCCTGACTATTTAAGTTTAATTCCAGTTTAATTACAGTTTAATTCCAGTTTAATTCCATCACTGCTTATAATGTGATAACATTATTTTCACAACTTTGAGTTGTGAAAATAGTCCAACTCGTCAAACTCGTTGGTTAAAACGAGTTATAATCCGAGGTTTGACCGAGGGATATAACTCATGTTATCATATTATAAGCAGTGATGCAAATGCATTCTCTGATGATCTACGAAATGATGCTAGCGAATGCAGCATTTACATCGGAAATTAACGACCGATAATATTACTACATATTACATTCCAGAGTCAAACTTTCTAGAGGACACATCCTTATCTCTTAAAATTGTTACAGGTCGCTGAGATGTTGCTAATTATTTTAAATTGGTTAAATAAGCTCAGTGAAGCTCACACTCACACAAAACTGGCCACAAATGTTTGACTACTTGTTATTGACATTCTGTGAAATTTTGAAGCAAAAATATTTATAGTGGATGTCCTTGCTGTACGGCAAGTTAAACAAGGAACTGAAGCTACTAGGTTCCGTACAGACTCAACTCTGCACCCGTGTCAATATGTTCATTATATGCAAGCCTCTTGATTTATAAGTAATGGCACTTTCTGTTTTAAAAATAATTAGCAACATCTCAGCGACTAAGGATGAACCAGGGAGATAACTATTGTTACCTCCTATTTACCTGTTAATCACAGCCTAAATGTTGTACCAGGGAGATAACAATAGTTATCTCCCTCCCAGTTATTGCACCCCTATTTAATGCATTATATTAGCGTAAACAAGAGTGAGATAACAACTTTTACATTATGGACAGTTACACACTGATCATGAGAGAATGGTACTTATACCCCACCTAAAAATGGCGCACCTGATTTTGTGTATAATTACATATGTTAACCCTAATTAGTGGTGATTTTTACTAATGCGAATTGTTAATTGTATCCAATAACCCTAATTGAGTGTGTTTACTCCTCATTAACAGATGAACATGAAATTGGACTGGTACAGGGGTTTGGAGCCTGTCCTCGCGCTAGACCCATGTTTCTCTACCGATCATGTCACAGCCTACCGCACACAAAAAACAATCACTCCAAGTTAATTTTCGAAAGAAACCCGAGTATCACAAAACCACCAAAAGAGGACTTTCTTATTCACAACGGTTTCAAGAAACGAATTCCTCCGCAATCAACACAACCCATCTGGAGTAAAATATTCACACCACACGTCATTACTAAAACTTTGAAATGTAGCTTTAGAGAATATTGGGGGTCTTGTATCAACACTTCTCGGAAATTAGAATTCTATCGTGACCTAAAATCCAAATTTAACAAAGAGTATTACCTAGACAGTGTCATTAAATATGCAGACCGTGCTAATATCACAAGACTGCAGATCAGTGCACATCGACTCGAAATTGAACTTGGCCGATATAATCAAACTCCTCGTGATGAGCGAATATGCTCCTGGTGCAATTTAGTCTTAGGTTCTGGTATTATTGAGAATGAAGATCACTTCCTTAACCATTGTGATCTTAACGCTGCATCGAGGCGAAAAGTCCTAGACAAGATCCAGTCACTCATATCAAATCCAATCAAACCATCTGCGACATCTTATTCTGTTCACACTGTCATCCCTGGAGCAAACGTCCTCAAATTCATCAGCAACAACAGTGAAATCATTGAATTAATCACGAACGAAAGTCAAGTCCACCTCACGAGAGTCGTTGCTAGATTTGCCACTACGTGTTTTAACAACCGCAAGAACTTCGTCGACTCTCTGGCCAATACATGAACACTGAAAATCACTGTACCAGCGCTTTTGTTTCTTTTCGCGCAACAACGAGTGCAAAGTGGCCTGGCTCAATACAAGCATTACAGCATTATCAAGGCGACTGTAAACAAAATATTTTGTGTCAAAATCTTTATTTTTCACTTTTAGTTTAAGTTATATTAGTATAATAAATTCAAATCTTATGATATTGTTATTATCTTAACAGTTACTATTGTAGCTCAAGATTTTAAATTTATATTCCTTGTATTCCTTGTATTCCTTAACATCTTACTATATTTAAAGCAAGACGATATATATGGATATATGGATGGATCCGTACCATTTTACTGACACCACGGCATCAACTTTAACGCGACTTTCTGCAAAAACCGTAAAAGATGTACAACTAAAACTTTTTTGACTGGGTGTTATCTATCAATAGCTGGCGCTATCTAGCGCCAAAAATAATTGGTTACCTTCATCATCGCTTGAGATAGCCATCCAGGAAATTTCACCCGAGGAACTGTCCTTGAGGTCGATTCCTTTTCGCAGAGTGAACTTTTTGGATGCGGTCTCGTATGTGATACCTCCACAGTCTAGTAGGAGAAGGTGGCATTTAAGGTGAATTGATATTTTACCAGTGATTTTGCATATCTTTTGTGTATTAAATTTCAAGATAACCAATTAATTTTCTAATTTATCATCAAATAATTAACTGCAAGTTTGAACTGACCGGATCGTTTGAGACATTCGCTCTGAGCCTTCAGAAGACTGTCATATTTGGCGTTTCCTGCGCTGTAGCCGCTCAGATATTTACCAGCGTTCTTGCTCCAAGTCCCTGGAAGAAAATATTTTCATTACCTCAGGCATTATATTTATAGCAGGGACCCGTATAACCTTAAAATGGTGTCAAGACTCAAGAGACTAAAATAATTATTACCTATTTAATTCGCGTTTTTGACATCACTTGGGGGTCCAAATTTTGGGCTCTAGAACACAAAATCAGGTGCGCCATTTTTAGGTGGGGTATAAGTACCATTATGTAACTCTAATTAGTCAGTCACTAACTCTAATTAGTTAGTCACTAACTCTAATTAGTTAGTCACTAACTCTAATTAGTTAGTGACTAACTGTATATTTTTTATAGGGTAAATTTTAGGCATCTGTTACCTTATAACAGATGCCTATAACACTGCTGACGAGGTGCTAGGAACTATACCTCCAAAAAAACACAAATCCTTCAGTACTGATCCTGAGATCGCTGAACTGTCACTTGAACGCAAGCAGCTGATGATTGCGAATATGCAGAACAAATCCCCGACAAACAGGAAGCATGTCAAGACCAACATCAACCAGCTAAGACGTAAGATCACAAAGAGACTCAGAGACATCAACAACCGCAGTGCTGACACACTCGTCGAAGAGATCAACAACACAGACGACGCCCGGAGATACTTTGGAGCCTCTAAGATACTCGCCAAAGGATATGTTAGACCAGCCCTAACCGTCCACAACTCTGCTGGGAATATCGCAGGTACTAATGAGGAGAAAGCGAGGATTATTAAGGAGTACTTTGAAGCTGAGTTCAACGACGCCGATGAGCCTTCCCTTCCTTCCTTAACCCCTCATCTAGCCTTAACAGTCCCATCACCGTTGCAGAGATAGAGAGAAATGGGCCATACCTTGGGTTTTGGAGCTCAATTTTGCTTCCTGAAGGTCTAAATTGTGTAACACTAACAGGCTAGTTTCGAAGTTGAAAATCAAAAAGTTGCACATGTGAGGACACGCCCAAATCTTTTTAATCTATTACAATTGCAAATGAATGGGAAAAGCGAGCGACCGATTTCATTCTCGGTATAATCAATTTGCATATGCGGACGGTAATTATTCGAATTAATATCATTTCCTTTTGCTTGGGAGAGAGAGACACTGCATGTTGCGGTCCACTCTACCCATGATTATGGGTTTTGGTCAAATAAATACTGACAAATTTATATATCCTACCTGGTACGATAAGTTCGTTACACAAGCCATAGTTGCATGTTTCAATTGCACAGGCATAATCCTTCAAATCGTCCAAAGCATTTTCAAATTCAGATTTTAATCCCCTACATTTATCCAATTCTGATGACACATCTGCCGCCTTCATACATTTATAACTTTTCTTATAGCTGAACCTGTTACCCTCATAGAAGGTCGTGGCAAGAGATGCGCACACGTCTTTTCCGGTCGGACACTGAGAAAAGACAATTTTATTATTTACCACCATATTTTCACATATAAATCAATCAATAAGCATACATTCAAATAAAGAATACCCAACTAAATTTTGGCCCTAGATGCTTAGATGGTAACATACTATAGGGGTCGTTCACATATTACGCAATCACATTTTTACCATCCCCCCTCCGTAATCAGTTTTACACATAGCTATTGTATCAAGATTACACTAGCGTAATCATTTGGAAACCACCTCCCCCTCTGCTGATTACGTAATATGTGAACGACCTCCTATTATAAATAGAATTGAGTGGAATATCAATAAATCCATACGTTAGCAGCTAACTGGCTATAAGTATACCTGTTGAACGCTGTATTTGGTACAGGCATTTTTAACCCCTGATTTCAAATTTTCGTCCAGGCATTTCCAACAAGTAAGCGATTGAGCTCGTGCCACCATTGCCACTATTATAGCTATTGCTATATTCATTTTAGCTTCTTTGCTTTAGGCTACTGTAGATATATTGTTAATAAATGTCAGTTTTGATATTGAAAAACAGGACTGTTTATCCCGACCTAGGATACAGCCAATGAAATGTAACTCAACGCAATGAAAACAACCGATGAAACGATATATATAATAATAAGGACTTGTCTTGCACGTGCAGACAAAGACGAAGTTTCACTCAATAAATCAAACCGGTTAAGTGAATAAGGAGTAGGATCGTTAAAACTGTGCAGGGATTATTTACAAAATAACACCGCAACTAATTTTCTATCCCGTTTCTTAGCAGTATCCCAGAGGGGTTTATAGCAGCCTACAAAAGCTACAATCAGACACTAAGCTCAGCTACAACAACAGCAAAACATACCTTACCCTTTATATTAATCCAAATTTATAAACTGCAGTACGCAGTGAGTAGCCGAGGTGCCGTGCAGCTCTATCCGCATTATCTTAAATGATTAGAGGTATAACATATACCTTGTCGGACCTTATTTGGACGGACATTAATTGAACGCTGGAGGCCCTTACGTTCATCTTAATGTCCGTTCAAATAAAGTCCGTTCATTTAAGGTCCGTCAAAGTTAAAGTCCGTTGAATTTTTTTCAAACATTTTTCCACTTTGAACTTTTTGTCCAGAATATGACAACTATGATAACTTATTCATTATTGTGCCTTAGTCTTACGTTAATGAAGGAAAGGTTCTCCTTGGTCTGCCAGAGGCACAGAAAACTCTACTAGTATATGAGGTTTTCAAGAGTCACTTGGCGGAAAAAGTCAAAGGAATTATGGCACTCAACAACATAGTTCATGAGTTAGTCCCCGCCAACATGACAAACTTTTTCCAGCCTCTAGATATTACGGTTAATCGTGTTGCCAAGGACATTGTCCGACGTTGTTATAGTTCATATTACTCAGGGGAGGTAATGAAACAGTGCTAAGAAAACTCCAAGTGATTAAGGTTAACCTTAAGTTGTCTAAGATAAAACCACTTCACGCCGAATGGCTTGTAAAAGTTGACACTGAAATGCAGGACCGGGGTTGTTTGATAAAAAAAGGTTTCCATAAAGCTAGAAATCACTGATGCTTCAAGCATGGACTATTTCATGCACGAAAACCCATTTGATGAAGATGATATGTGATATTAGACACTGATCGTGTATACACATTTTAACATTTTTACTGCTTAACGACTGCTATTCTTACTTACTGTATAAAAAATGGATTTAAAAATCATTTGCTGAAATAAAAAACGTCAAAAAATGAAAAAAATTCGGATTTTTGATGGTTTTGAATGCCTTCTAGAGTTCATATTAATGTCCGTTCATAATTATGTCCGATCATTTAATGTTCGTCCAAATAAGGTCTGATAAGGTATGTGAATACTCTATTTTAATGACCTTTCAAAAGTGGGATGCTCGGTTCACGCAGGTAATTTTCACTAGGAGTACCGGGAAGAAACATTATTATATAGGACTCACACAATTTAGTACACTGATATTTGCAGAAAAGAATTGGACAATTTTCGTTAATTAGGTAATCAAAATTTTCGTTTTTTAAACCAATTTTCGTTTAGTAAGTGTTTTGCGATTACTAATCTTGATTACGTAATATAGGAGGGGGTTGGGTCTTGATTACAGGGGGGGGGGGTCAAACCCTGATTACGTAATATAGGGGGGGGGGGTTCGGTCTTGATTACGGTTGATTACGGAGGGGGGGGGGGGGGGGAATTGCCAAAATATTGATTACGTTATAATATGTGAACGACCCCTTAATAGTACAACTTTGTTGAAATGACAACATAATAGAAGAGTATTAAAATATTTTTCTAAGATCAAAATGTCAATAAGTTCCGCGCCGTCAGCTATTGTCCTTTGAAGTTTGAACCCGCTAGTATATAGTAGTAACAAATGATAAAACTAAGTAAATTTGATAATAAATTTTTGATAATAAATTTTTGATAATAAATTTTTGAACTTAAAAAGGTTCTATACTGCGGTCGGCTGCTGTAATGTAACATATTGAATGTTGAGTATTAAGATGCTTATATTATATGCTATTGTTTTAGTAACAATAAATAGTAGGTTTTCGTAACAAAAAATGTAAAAATAAAAATTGTACGTTGAGCTTAAAACTGTTCTGTATTGCGGTCGGCTGCTGCAATGTAATATATTGAGTATTGAGATGTTTATATTATATGCTTTATGCTATTGTTTTAGTAACTCCCACATCGGAGCGGGTTTTAACTGCTAGGCTGCATAGTAAGCAAATCAACATCTCTGTTGTTGTGGCCTATGCTCCAACTGAGGGTGCAGAGGAGAGTGAGAAAGATAAGTTTTATAGGACACTCACAGATACATTTGATGGGCTACCTCGTCACGATATCAAGTTACTGCTCGGCGATTTTAATGCAAAAGTAACATCAGGCAGATATGGAAGTGAAGCGGTCATCGGTGGGGAATTACTCCATAGCTCATCAAATGACAACGGGACAAGACTTGTGGATTTCTGTGCGACGAACCAGCTTGTCATCGGGGGAACTCTCTTCGAGCACAAGAACATTCACAAGGGAACATGGCGGTCCCCCAACGGGCTCACCGTCAATCAGATAGATCATATCTGCATTGGAAAGCGGTTTCGTCAGTCACTTTTTGATGTTAGGGTATGTCGCGGGGCAGACATCGGCTCCGATCATTATCTGGTTCTAGGACTGCTGAAAATCAAACTTCAGTCAGTGACAAAGATCAACGCCAACAGGCCCAATGTGCCTGCCATTGAGCGCCTGAGGGATAGTACTACGGTTTTAGAGTACAATGTGGCTCTTCAAAACCGATTTGCAAGTCTGGATAGTGAGGTCGACCTCGAGGATATGTGGCGTAATCTCAGTCAGACCGTCACTGATGTCTCACTGGAGGTACTAGGCAAAAGACCCCGGAAGGCAAAGGAGCAACACCTGTCACGGAAGACCAAGGATTTATTGACTCAGCGGGCACAGTTTAAGCGCAAAGACCCAAACTCGGACACTAACAGGTCAGAGTATTCTAAACTTAATAAGTTAGTCAAGAAAAGCAGCAAGCTAGACGACAATAACTGGGCAGTTAGAGTAGCTACTGATCTTGAGGAAGCAGCGAGCAAAGGTCAGCAGCGTGAGGTATGGGCAAAGATCAAGAAGATCTCTGGTAAGAACAAGAAGCCTCAAGCATCTTGTGTCCGGGACAAGGACGGTAGGAAGATCACGGATCCCCAACAGCAGAGGGATAGGTGGAAGGATCACTTTACTGAACTTCTGAACCCCCCATCATCAAGTGTCAACCTTGCCGACCTTGATACAGTACCACCCCAACCCCACTTTAACTCTCTCTCTTGTTCGGATGGACCACCCACCAGAGACGAGATCAGTTATTCCCTGACAAAGCTTAAGAACAACAAAAGCCCAGGAGTGGACGGGATAACTAACGAGCAACTGAAGTATGGTGCGAGTGCTCTAGTTGATCAACTAGAGTGTCTATTCAAGAAAGTGTGGGAAGAAGAGACTGTTCCTGAAGATTGGTCAAAGGGTGTGATCATTGTTATTGGGAAGAAAGGAGACACTTCAGTCTGCGGGAACAACAGAGGGATCACCTTAAGGTCTACAGCATCCAAGCTTTTTCAGATGATTCTTCTTAAGCGGTTACATGCTGGTATGGAGTGTCTCCTTAGGGAGAATCAGTGCGGATTTAGACAGAACCGCTCATGTATTGATCAGATTTATTCTCTCCGAACTATTATTCATAACTGTCTTGAGTTTAACATTCCTCTTTACATTAATTTTGTGGATTTCAAGGCAGCGTTCGATTCTATCAGAAGGGACTTTATTTGGTGCAGTATGAGACACTATGGGCTGCCTGAAAAATATGTCAGAATATTTCAGTCATTTTTTGGGGGTACCATGAGTGCCGTGAGGGTTAATGGGGAGCTGACAGACTGGTTTGATGTTAACTCAGGCACAGGTCAGGGTGACATTCAAGCACCTCCTGTCTTTAATTTCTGCCTAAACTTTTCTGCATTTCTGGCTGAGACCAACAAGATCATCAGTCAAGGCGCAGTGCTACAGAAAGAGATGAAGACGGTCGAGGAAAAGGTCATTCTGGACACCGATTATGCTGATGACATGGCTATTATGGACAACTCAGGGGAAGGCCTACAGGAATCAACTGATCTATTAGTTCATTACAGCTCCTACGCTGGGCTCAGAATAAATGCAAAGAAGACCCAATGCATGGCTGTAAGCAAGTGCGCCTCCCAGCGACCTTTCATCAAGGATGATTGTATTGAGCTGTCGGTTGAGGGTGAACCCGTCGAGCAGGTTAGCAACTTTGTCTACCTTGTCATACGTTGTATGACCCGCCGCGCACGAAGTGCGCGGCTCCCCCTGTAGCGCTTCACTATAGTGAAGCGACCGTGGGGGTCACCACGTGATACAATGTCTACCTGGGTGCAACTATTAGTGGGGATGGGACAATCAACAGAGACCTGGATGTCCGTATCCAGAAGGCTAATGGCGCCTTTCATCAGCTCTGGGACATTTGGAATAGCAGAACTATAAAGACTCCAACCAAGATCAGGATCTATAGGGCTGCTGTCCTCACCATCTTGTTGTATGGAGCTGAAGTCTGGAACACCACCAAAAAGCAAATGAAACGTTTCGAGGTTTTCCATCAAACCTCCTTGAGAAGGATCCTTAGGATTAAATGGTTCTTTCATGTAACCAACGACGAAGTTCTTAGGAGGGCTGGCATCAAGTCAGTTGAGACTTTCATCAGTGCTGCCAGGCTACGTTGGTATGGACATGTAGTTAGAATGCCAGACTCTAGACTACCGAGGTTTCTGTTGAACTGGAAGCCAAACTATGGAAAGAGGTCAAGGGGCAGACCCCGTAAGAACTGGAAGTCCTGCGTACTCGAAGATGCTGCTAAGTTTACAGGTGTTGAAAACATCGACAACGACACAACAGAAGCTTTGGCTACCAACCGAGTACAGTGGAGACATATGTTACGCCGCCAACGCGATGTGTGTGATGCAGGCCACTCAAACGACTAGGAGGAGACCTTACCATGTAACATGTATGTTTAGTAACAATAAATATTAGGTTTTAGTAACAATAAAATGTAACAATAAAACGTTGAACTTAAAACTGTTCTGTATTGCGGTCGGCTGCTGCAATGTAATATATTGAGTATTGAGTATTGAGATGTTTATATTATATGCTTTATGCTATTGTTTTGCACCTAGGACATACACCAAGGCTCATAAACAATCATACATTAGACCCACACAGGACTATCTCAGATAGTGACACATATCCAGTGGACCATGCTCAGAAGTCCCTCGCCTGCCCGCCGAAGAAGAACATCTGAAGTGGGTTTGCTCTGAGCAAGGTAGTAACAGCTTCGAGACTCCAGAGGTCTGTTGCGTTGATATCTATTATTCTATGCTTTTGTATATACTTAGGGAGTCCTGGAGTGTGGCTAGCAGGAGTCACACTCTGTGGGCACGGCGAGAAGGCCTCCCTCTTCACTAGGAGGCCAGAAACCGTTGACCAAACCAGAGAGAGAGAGAGCTATTGTTTTAGTAACAATAAATATTAGGTTTTAGTAACAATTAAATGTAACAATAAAATGTAAAAATAAAAATTGTACGTTGAACTTAAAACTGTTCTGTATTGCGGTCGGCTGCTGCAATGTAATATATTGAGTATTGAGTATTGAGATGTTTATATTATATGCTTTATGCTATTGTTTTAGTAACAATAAATATAAGGTTTTAGTAACAATAAAATGTAACAATAAAATGTAAAAATAAAAATTGTACGTTGAACTTAAAACTGTTCTGTATTGCGGTCGGCTGCTGCAATGTAATATATTGAGTATTGAGACGCTTATATTATATGCTATTGTATAAAAAATGGATTTAAAGATCATTAGCTGGTATATTAGCTAGTATAAAAAAACGTCAAAGTAATGAAAAAATTCGGATTTTTGATGGTTTGAATGCCTTCTAGCGTTCATATTAATGTCCGTTCATAATAATGTCCGTTCATTTAATGTCCGTCCAAATAAGGTCCGATAAGGTAATAACGAAGTTCATAAAAGCATGAAAACAATTATATAATATATATCAAGAGTTTAAATTCCCAAATAGTCAGACTGAGCAGGTTGAGCTGTAGTAATACACAGTACTGAGGTGTTAAAACATTTTCATTACTATCTTCAGTAACATCCTGAATCAGAAACTCGGTTAATATCAGTTCCTACAAAGTGTAACATTGGAAATGAAATGACACAACTAAAAACGATATGAATATTTTAAAAAAACATAACTCTTGTGCTCCAATGCAATAGAAAACATTTAAGATAAATCCAATAATGGAATCCCAAACGGGTCCATGGCATTGAGCCCCAATGGACCGTGGACGTATAGTTCTTAGTTTCTGAATATAACGGTGTTCATCCACTTCTAGAGTTCTTGGGCTACTATTACTGAGAATTGACATTTTATAAGCCTGGTTGAAATTGTCACGTTGTTTCATGTTATGAACTTCTACAAGGTGTTTACCCAAGCTGAATCCGTCGTCGTTTTCTTCAGGGACAAAAGTATTGTCCGAAATGAGTTTGTAGTAATGGGCGCGATGTTCGTTTACTCGTGCCCTGAGGGGCTGCACCGTTCTTCCTACATAACACATGTTACAAAGTTGGCAGCTGAAGAGGTATACAACATTGTAGCTGACACATGTACCAGACACTGCTTTGGCTCGCTGTCCATTGACTGTTATTGATGGATGTGGAGATATGATGTTACAGGTACCGCAGTGTCTGCCCCCACATGGTCTTGTGTGAGGTTGGGTTAAGTCATCCGCAAACTGTTTTGCTTTGACTAACTTCCTTCTAAATGATGTTCCAGTACGTCTGACGAATTTGAAGATAGGGCGTGATGTACCGGCTCTAGATGATATTGGGGAGCCTGGGGTGTTCCACTTGTATGGGAACCAGATAATCCTGAGAAGCTCCTGGTTCTACTGAGTTCTGGTTCCAATCTTTGCACCGATTCTACTAACTCTTGATCACTGCCAAATGTTGAAATAACGCGGACTGCTGGTCCTGGAGACTTTGGTACCAGGACATTGCTGTTTGAGTTGTCCAGTGGTTTGAGACATCTTTAAAAGCCTTTGACTTTTTCACTGATGTTATCTACCATAGTTTTAGGGTAGTTGGATTGGAAGAAAAAGGTTTTTAATTCATCAATTTGTTTTCGGAGTCTGTCGTTATCATTGATGATTCGCCGGAGTCTCAGGCATGCACTATAGACTATGCTGCTGAATGTATGGTTCGGGTGGTGGGAACCGAAGTACAGGTAAGAGCGGGCATCAGTCTCTTCAACATGGAGGTCTGTCTGAAGATCACCTGCGGTGTCAAAACAAAATTTGATGTCTAAGAACGACACATAAACACTGTTATCTTCTATGATGTTCTCATCAATGTGGAGGCCAAGTTCTGCTAGCCTTGAGTTGACAGTCGCGATGAATTTTGAAAACTGTCTTTTCGTACCATGGAATACTCCACAGCCGTCGTCTATGTATCTTTTGACCGATTTTACAGGTTCCATTAGTTCCGTGTCTGTATAGACTTGCTCACGTATGACATGGTATACTGCTATGTTTGCAAGTTGTACACAGATACTGCCTCCTGTTGGTACTCCTCGTTTCCGTCTGTACCACTCTCCGTTAAATTTGCCTATAGACGACTCAAAGCTGAGTTCAACACTTCTTATCAACCACTCCTTGAATTTGGCGGACCATTCTGGTCTCTTTTCTTCCATGGCCACCTTCAAAGCTTGGATTGTAAGGTGGGGACTCAATGAATCATATAAAGCTTTGTAATCAAATGTGAATGCTTTAATGTTGCTTTTGAGTTCTGTGTCCAGGGTATTGTTGATATATATATAATATATATATATACGATGACATGAAATCGAGGCCACACCCAATCAACACCGAATTGCTCATACTGGTGTTTGTGAACATGTTAGAGACTCCGTTCATGTAACATATTGCAATAGGTCATTTAATCCGGAATATAATCTGAAAAGATGGTGCGAAACGAATTTAAAATGACAAAGTTATCAAGCAATTTGTTTATCTCGTTAGCAAAATTGAGTGGGTACTCGATGATTACCCAATTACGACACTGTAATTAAGCTCTCTGCACGATTCCCATAATGCGGATCTAACCTCAACCCAATCTCAAACACTCAAAGACTGAGGAATCAGGAGGACTCTGTATCCCAGGAACCAACTATTCAGCTCTAAGATGAGAAGTACAAATGAGTCGGACTTTTCAATTTACTCGTGTCGTACATACTTTTCAATTCTAATGAAAAGTTCTCCTTCTAGTTCTAGAAATCGAGTTCTAAGAGTTCTAAATCGCATGTTACGGACTAATATTGAGCGTTTTCAAAAACTTGTGTTTCTATATTCCAATCGTCGATTAACTTAAAGTTTAACTTTAAGAGAAACAAGCTGTTTAAATAAGTAAATTGTCTATTAATTTTGTAGAATTTTTGTTTTACTCTTAAATGCTTGCCTGACCTAAGAATTGTGTGTTTAATTTGTTCGCGACCGGTATATTTTCTCTAACATCGGCAAACACTTACATTTTACAACGGCCCCGATGATAATAATTCAAAAACAAAAAAATTCTATCTGAATCGTACGTCGTATGAGTCGGACTTTTCAAAGTTACGTACAATTATAGTACGTACTTTTCCCCCTAAACGAGTCCGTACTTCTCATCTTAGATTCAGCTATTATCGCCCAATAATCGGTTTGGTATCGACGCTACATACTTTTATTTTCCGACTATAAACCAGGGAATTCATTTTACCTTCCTAACATTAAATCGTTGATTTTATTTATATACTACTTTATTTTATTTTATTTATTTTTCAAAACATTCCAGTACATTGTGCAGAAAGTTGGAGATTAAAAAATTTGGAAGCATGTAGGGATTTAGACCTGATATCGATAGCATAAACTAAAAATATTCTAGCACAATTGTAACTGCAGTTTTACAGAACTCTAAATGCTTGATGAACACACTTGCAGGTACCACTCGTATTCACACTCAGAACTGAATTTAGTCATTTTCCGATACGAGATTGGGGACGGGTTCTACAAACAAACAAACAACAAACAACACATATGCAGTAATGGGAGAGAGAGCGAGCCCCGCGTAACTCTTACCGTTTTCTTGATTAAGCTCCTCAAGCCATTTTATGTAACATTTGTGGTACAAAATCATCAATTTAACCACTTACCACCGACCGATTTAAAAAACCTTTACCATTTGGCTTCCTCATAGTTTTGTCGGCACTATACCGAAAAAACCAGCCCCGCAACTCTTACCGTTTTCTTGATTAAGCCGCTCGGAAATTACACACGCAAACACAGAAAACACACAGAAAACACACAGAAAGCACACATTCTGAGATTATTGTTTAAGATATAATACACACATGGATATAGCTCATATATAAGCTATATTTTCGTTTTTGAATAGCCTAGTAATACCTGAGGTGGGTTTTAAGCTTAGTTGTAGTGAACGCTGAACTTAGTCGTACTGAACGTACGTTCCAATCATTTTGTAGTGAACGTTTGTGAACGTTAGTGAACGTTAGTCAATATTTTGTGATGCTGTCAACGTTAGGGTGCGCTATGAACTCTCCCTGAAGTTGAGATATTTTACGTTAGGGTGCGCTATGAACTCTCTTTGAGGTTGAGATATTTAACGTTAGGGTGCGCTATGAACTCTCCCTGAAGTTGAGATATTCAACGTTAGGGTGCGCTATGAACTCTCTTTGAGGTTGAGATATTTAACGTTAGGGTGCGCTATGAACTCTCCCTGAGGTTGAGATATTTAACGTTAGGGTGCGCTATGAACTCTCCTTGAAGTTGAGATATTTTACGTTAGGGTGCGCTATGAACTCTCCTTGAGGTTGAGATATTTAACGTTAGGGTGCGCTATGATTATGAACTCTCCCTGAGGTTGAAATATTTAACGTTAGGGTGCGCTATGAACTCTCCTTGAAGTTGAGATATTTAACATTAGGGTGCACTATGAACTCTCCCTGAACTCTCCCTGAGGTTGAAATTTTATAAGAGGTCGTACAGCATGTGTTTTTAATATGTTTTCAACATACCCAAAGTCAAATTTATGGTTGATTTCGGGGAGAACCCCTCGCCCGGTTACACTGTTACAGGTCACTCCATTTCTTCAAACTAAGTCGCTTGCAATAAATAAAGTTACGACGGAGTTGTTTGAAACTAAATATTATACAATTAATGGCGTAATTACATTGTGACAGATGCAACCCTCCCTTGCGGGTTATTTAAATAAAAATTTAATACTTTCCAGAGAGCCGAAACCCATAAATTTTCCGACCAGTGCAAGTGGGCGGTAAGATAGTGCCAAAGATATTTAACAAGGGTGATTTAACGAAAAATTTGAATTCATTTGAAACGTAAGTGGTCCGTACCGCTCTTTGTAGAACGATTTTAATTACGGCAATTGTTTCATTTTAAGAAAGAGTTACAGGAGTACAGAGGAAAATTGTGCATTTAACGATTATAATTTGAATCATTTCAATCGTGCTCACTGCTCAATGGGAATTTCAATCAATAATTTTATCTGGCTAGCAAATTAAAAGATAAAACACCTGGCAGCACACGAATATAAAAGTAAGAGACAATGCCCATAAATCAGTTGCCAGAAAATATCGTTTTTCATCAAGTTGTGCACCAACTAATCTTTCCTCATCAACGCAAGTGGCAATGGAAACGCTAGTACTTTGCCGGATAATTGGGCTATGTCCGGTATTTTAATTTCATTATAGCAATTAACGTTCCTTATGTTCCGAACGTTAAAATCTTTTAGCGAACGCGTTCACAAACTATTTTTAGTGAACGTTCCGTACGTTCACTACAACTAAGGTTTTAAGCGTTGCTTTTGGGTTTGTTTTATAGTTGACGAGCGCATACCTTATCGGTCATAATTATCACGGTCATTACTTTCACGCTGCAGACCTTAGCGTGAATAATTAAGTCCGTGAAAATAATGTCTGTGGCATTAAAGTCCGTGAATAATAAAGTCCGGTAATTATTTCCATTGATTTTAGTGTGTGTGTTTCTACGTGCCAAATTTGAGATATTACCTTAAACACAAGACGATAGTGCTGTCGGACAGATGTCGCTGTCAGATGTCGTGTTACCATAGTGTACGACCCAAACGTGTTACTTTTACTCCTATTCCTAATTTTACTTTAACGCCAACTTAGATATTGCTAAAATCTTGTCGTATTAATTTGGAAAACTTGTTGACTTAATTCATTAATTGTATCACTGCTGAACAAATTTTCTTGCACTGTCCCTTTCCTTAACTTTTCCTGGAGGGAGCAGTTCCTTTAAAAAGCAAAACAGAACTCATAAAGTCAGAATGATAGTTTCAAAACAATGATTACAAAAATACATTATTTGGATTCAGACCAGCGAACAGAGTCACAAAATTATTTAAAAAAATGTTTCACGTTTTGTCTCAGAAAATATGGAAGATATAAAACAACATTTACTCCGTTTATGATCGCAGTGCAAATGACTGCAAGTACAAAATTAACATGTCTAAATAACCACTGATTGGACTTCAGTAGAATAATAGGGGTGTGTATAAGCAAGAAGATGGCTCGCAGGAGGTTGAACTACCGCTTCCGGCCGGCATGTCATCCGTGACGTCATCCCACACGGCTTGAAGTGGTGTGACGTCATCTCACGTGGTGTAACGTGGTGCAATGCATCCTCAAATCCTGTCACGTGATGTGATCTCATCTCACGTGGTTACTGCTCTCTTGCTTGCACCAGGGGGATAAATCATACCACGTGGTGTGACTCATCTCACGTGCTGTCTCATCACCTCACACACTGCCACATGGAGTGGTCTCATCTCACGTGGTGTAGTGTCATCTCACATCATGACTCATGGCTTGACCCAGGTCATGTGACCCACACAGTTATCCTATCATTATACCTTAACGTATACAGCCTGTCACGTGATTAGTCACATGATGCCAGACATGTCCTAATATGGAATAATTCTAGTCTTATCGTCAATGTGCCTGGATCTTGTTTCAGTGCAAACACATTCAGCTTGACACGTGATTACATCAAATATTTGAATGTGATATAAGACTGCTTTAACCCTTCAGACGTGCTGTAACCCCTATCTAGCCACATGATTGCATCAATTAATAGAATGTTATATAATGCTGCTTTTACCCTTCAAATGTGTTTTAATTTTATCTAGTCACGTGATTACATCAATTATTAGAATGAGATTAAGACTGCTTTAACCCTTCAGATCTGCTTTGATTGTATCTAGTATCTAATAATATAATCGTTTTTGTTTGGTTGTAATTTTAAGTGCTCGCTTATCAGTTATTTGTTGCTAAATTGCGATAAGTGAACGTGTGCCATTGTACATTTATTGTACAATACATCGGGTATACATTACACCATGGCAGGGAATCCCCAGAAAAATGACAGTGAAAGTACCAAGATTATTATCGGGAAACTGATAGAAAAAGCTAACTCGTCTATCAGACCTGTTATTTCTGCTTTTGAATGTTTACAGTCTCGTTCAGTTAACCTTCAGCGACTTAATCAATTTACGGTCGGAATACTTGAAAGTTGTGCTGAATTTCTAGGAATTGCTCTTGCTGACAAGGACGATTTTAAGATTTTCACTAAGTCATCTCTTGCCAATCGCCTTTATCTTGGTTTTATGGCTCTGATGCCTGGAAAGTGTGGAGAGTGCGGTGATAACTACGTGATTGATCATGATCCTGAGGTCATGCCTTTTTTCAATTGCTTTAAATGTTTCAAAGGTTCACATTGTTGTGAAAGAAACAAAGAGCTACATCAGACCCTGTCAGCTATGAACACGCCGACAGGTTTTGTGTGGCTCTGTAACACATGTCATGGGCTAATTGATCCTATAGAACCTAGGAAACAGAGATCACGCCACACATCTTCTTCACTATCAGGAAATGTTTCTTCTGCTGACAGCCAGTCCTTGGACAGTTCAGCAGATGTTTCCAGTCTTAATCCTTCTAGTGTGATATCTTCGACCCAAATTCCATCTCCTGTGTTATCACCTAGTTCAGCCACTGCAACGACAGCTGCAGCTACAGACTCTTCACAACTAGCCCCAACTGTTTGTCAAGAGTTCCTAAACTGGAGTTGTCCACACGGAATCAGTGGAAAAAAGAAGATCAACGGGAACTCTTGCCCTTCTACTCATCCAAGGGTCTGCAATCAGTACCGAGCATCTGGTTTCACGGGAAGGAGTGGTTGTAAAGAAGGTAAAAACTGTACATTCTTTCACCCTGATATCTGTAGAACTGCACTTGAGAATGGTTCGTGTTCTAAAAAGGACTGTTTAAAGTTTCACCCCCGGTCGACCAGAAAGAGTACAAAGGAGCGTCCTGAGAGGGGAGAGCGTCCTAAGAGTAACACTCTTAACACGAATCAGAGGTACAGCAAACAGAATAGTGATGCCAATGCCAACACGAGTGATTTTTTAGAGCTACGAAACTTGATCACTGGGATGGCGGCCAAGTTGGAAGCATTGGAGAAAAAGATGGATCAAGGTACCCCATCCCCATCCCAAACTGTCACACAGCCAATGGGAGCATCCATGATCTACCCAGTTCAATCAGCTCCCCCAATGATGAGTCTAGGTGTGCCCAGGCTACCACACCACCAGATTCCTTTCTCTCCTCACTCTTATTATTAAATGCTAGGAGTTTAAATCCATCTGCCCACAGTACCTGCAGATGGAAGCTTAATGACCTTGTTGGTCATGTAGACGATAAACGACAATCTGGACAGCTCTACACCTTTATTGCTATCACAGAATCTTGGCTTAAGTCACATATCAGTGACGCCCAGCTTCAGTTACCCGGATACTCACTTTGTCGAAGTGATCGCAGTAAGAGAGTTGGCGGAGGAGTAATACTTTACTCACTGTCGTCCATCCCAGTCTCGGTGTCGGAGACTTACGACGACAGCATTTGCCAGGGAATCTTTAATGTCTACCCTTCTGCTAAACTTTGCATAGCAGTTGCTTATAGGCCACCTGACGCAAGCTCAAGTAGTTTCTCAAAACTAATAGATAGATTTACATTCGCTATTGAGAACCTTGCACCTAGTGGCTACGACGTCTTTATAACAGGCGATTTCAACTTTCCCCAGATTGACTGGGAAACACTAAACATCATGAGCGGTGGGACCTCTGATTCAAATCTCTCCGCCCAATACCTGCTAAACTTCATGTCAACCCATCTGCTGAGTCAGGTGGTTACTGTTCCAACCAGGGGAAACAGTACACTAGACCTCGTCTTGTGTAACAATGATCGGCTAGTATCTGATGTAACTTGTGAAGCAACAGAAATATCTGATCATGACATGGTTAATGTACTGCTATCCTTTAACCCTGGTCTGATGGAGAAGGCTCAGGCTTCATATCTTGACGAAATGAGCTTCCGAGCCCTAGACTTTAATCGGGCAGACTTTGAACCGATTACTGAGATCCTGAACAGAGTGAATTGGAAGGACTTGAGAGACGCAAGCACTTTTGAAGAATTTCCCGCAGAGTTTACACGGACAGTGCTTAATATATGCCTGGAAAATGTTCCTCGGAAACGACCACCAACTGGCCAGCCGAAGCTTTATAATTCGCTGAGAAGGAAGAAGTCACGACTTAAAACCCGTCTCTCTGCTGTAAAGTGTGCCAATGACCTAGCTCGAATCAAGACACTTGAAGACGAAATTGGATTAATTTGCTATGAGATCAAGGAAGCTATAGTCCACCATCTTGATAAAGGTGAAAAGAGAGCAGTGGATAAAATTAAAGTCAATCCTAAATACTTTTACTCATACGCTAAATCTTTTTCTAAAGTTAAGCACAATATTTCAACTCTTCTAAACCGTGATAAGAAACTGGTAACTGAACGGAAAGAGTTAGCTAATATACTGCAGCAACAGTTCTGTTCTGTCTTTAGTGACCCCAACTGCCCTGATAAGTCACTACCTGCATTTACAGTACCACCTCTCACTAGTAGGGATACAGAACTGGTACTCACACCTAACCACATCGCGGAAGCTATATCTGAGATTAAGCTGGACTCTGCACCCGGACCCGATGGTATTCCTGCTATTCTCCTCAAAAGATGTGCTTCAAGCTTGAGTGTTCCGATTCATCTCCTCTGGTCTGAGTCCATGTATACAGGCATAGTCCCAAGTTTCTACAAGACTGGATATGTCACACCGTTTTTCAAGAAAGGTAGCAGGTGTGATGCTGCTAACTACAGACCGGTTACTCTGACCTCACATGTAGTCAAAGTCTATGAAAGAGTGGTTAGGAAACACATGGTTCAGTATCTCGAAACCAACAATTTGTTATCTGACAAACAACATGGTTTCAGATCGAACAGAAGCTGCTTGACCCAAATGCTCGATCACTTTGATGACATCTTTGAAGGGTTTACTCAGGGGAAAGACACAGACTCTATATACCTCGACTTCGCCAAGGCGTTTGATAAAGTTGACTTGGACCTTCTCTTGTTGAAGTTAAAGAGATACGGATTTCATGGCAAACTTCTAAGCTGGATCCAGTCATTTCTCTCTGACCGTGAACAGGTTGTAGTCCTAAACGGTGTTCATTCGAACAGTGCCAGGGTTCTAAGTGGTGTCCCTCAGGGAAGTGTGTTAGGACCACTATTGTTCATTTTGTTTATTAACGATCTAGAGCTAGCTGTTACCTCTTCTAAGGTAAGCTTCTTTGCTGACGATACTAGGGTCTCCAAACGTATCGATTGCTTTGAGGACTGTCTGCTGCTTCAGGCTGATCTGTACGGTATTCTCGACTGGTCACGCTGCAACAACATGAAGCTCCACGAACAGAAGTTTGAGCTCCTGAATCATCTCCACAATAGAAAGAGTACCTTTTCTGAACTCCCTTTTTACGTGGAAACTCTACTTTACAAGGTCTCCAGCGAGGAAATACTACATCCCGTTGAGAACGTTAGAGACCTCGGAGTTATGGTATCAAGCGATCTGAACTGGTCCAAACAGATCGGTAATATGGTCAAGAAAGCTAGAAGCACACTGTCATGGGTGTTTAGTGTCTTCAAAACTCGTGATAGGACCGTAATGACTACCCTATATAAGTCTTTGGTCAGAAGCCTACTAGAGTACTGTTGTCCGCTGTGGGACCCTGTTAAGGTGACTGAGATCCAGCTTTTGGAGGGGGTCCAGCGAACATTCACCGATCGTATATGCGGTCTGGAAAATATGAACTACTGGGAGAGGCTTTCACATCTAAAGCTAATGTCACTGCAGCGCAGAAGGGAACGGTACACTATTCTGATGATGTGGAAGATCCTTCACAATGTTGTCCCCAATTGCAGCAATATAAGGTTCACAAAAACATCCAGACATGGTACCCGAGCAATCATCCCTTCCCTGTCTAGGTTGAGTTCCTCGAGCAACCAGACACTCTATGACAGCTCATTTGCTGTAAGAGGACCAAAACTGTGGAACAAAGTGCCTGATAATATTAAAGCTGAAGCTACGTTTGAGTCGTTTAAAGTTAGTTTGTCCAAGTTTATTGCTTTGATACCGGACAACCCTCCGACTTCCGGTTATAGCTGCAGCTGGTCTAATTCCCTGGTAGACTACTCGCCATCGAGGTGGTCAGAAATCTGATGACCCTTCCTGCTACGAGGATAAACACAACCAAAGTAACCAAAGTAAGTAAGTCACGTGATTACATTTGTGTAATACGAAACGAGCAGGATTAGGTTAAAGTACCATGTCCCACCATATGACACACCAGTGTAACATGAGGCTGCTTCTTACACCCCTCATATATATTTAAACCACGGTGGAAACTGAGAAAGATGAAGCATAATCATAGAAATAGACACCTTTTCTCTGACAGCAGTTTGTAGTTTTCTGGGAACTCTTCTTTTAATTGCTTGAACTTTTCGATACCTGACTTTTTTAATATTTGATACCAACCTACCAAGGGAAGTAGAAAGAAATGCAAAGCTGTCCGAGAAAATAAAGTTGTCAGTAAAAACAGCTTTAAACTTTTCAAGCGTCTCAGGGATCACGTCCAATCTCTCGACTCGTTTTGTCAAACTAGTAGGAAGAGGTTGAGATCATATCCTTTTAGGGTCACAAGAGTCGATATTGACTAAATTACAGCCAATTCCAACTCTACTCAGTGTAATGTTGAGGTAATTGCGGACCGGGATCTCAAAATTCTAGGCCCAGAGTGTGAATAAAAATAGATTTGTAGAGTCGTTAGTGGCCAGACTGATGACACAAACAAAATCCATTCCGCTCAGCTTGCCGTTTGTTTACGTTACATTCTTACCGTGAAATGCAAAACTGTCCCGATTTGCCTCCTTTTCTATTTAATGGCTCGTTAAGTTTTGACTGTAGTGTTTTGACTGTAGCGAAAAGTGTTATTAAACTTCGACGAAAACTATTTTTGCGGCAAAATTGTTATTTTACAATCCTGGCAGTCAAATATAGCAGTCTTTCCTGATAGCTGTATGAGTGTTCTGACTTCTGGTAACACTATTGTGGGAAAAAGTGAGAGGCAGTGAAATTTAGGCAGTGAACTTTTGGAATGCAGTATGCACTTTAAAATGCACGGAGTTTATCACTTCCAAGTTGGTTGCCTGATCCACTTCCCTCAGAATCGTCTAACGCTGCCTTAAATCCAGTGTAGTCCTTGTTTGCACTCGGATATTTTTCACGTATGTTGTGCACTACACATGCCGGAAGTCCGTATCTCCTTCTTTTCCCCAACCCTTTCAAATCAATTATGTTCAAGAACGATTTGTACCCAGTAAATCTCAGCATTTTGTTGAAATTTTCTGTATCTTTTTCGTTGATGCATCCCTTTTTATTGACTGAGTATGAAACAAGGTGAAGCACTGACTTGCTCATTATGAGATTGATAAAATCGTCTGTTAGTGTCATACATAGCACAAAGATAAAGTACCTGTCCAAGTCAACAGCCTACAAGATGGACACCAGCATCATTATGAGTATGACGATGTTTGCGGTGCTTATACACAACAATCTGCAGAGCATGGCCCCATCTAAGCGGTATGAAGTACGGGATTATTCAAGGGCGAGCAAGCGATATAGGATTAAGACAAAGGTGGTGAAGGACATCATTCCCTTCAAGAAAAGTCTCCTGTCAGAGATTGTGGGGAATGTTAATTCAAACACCCTCCTACCGATTGACTTAAATCGTTACATCCGCAAACCGGTACCTAGGACCTTCCACGGGGTAGATAAGCCGTCATTGGCTAGTGTCAAGAATAAGAGTTTCTCTAGAATGGGCAACTAGGTCTTTTTCATTTAAAACTTTTTACCAAAAGTGAATATTACAATGCTAAATGTTATGTAATGTTTTATTTCTGTTACAATATCAACATTATGTCAATAAATCGTGTAATTCTACGTGTAATTTTCTAGCAGCAGACAACATAACTGGAAATTGGAAATAGAAATAGGTTAATCATGTAAGAAACTAGGCAGAAAACAGAACACATTACACTAAGTTTGCTTTGACAAGCATAGCCCACCCGAGCGGAAGAATTTAGCTGACGTCACAGGGGCGAGATCTAATTATGGCTGTAACTCCGCTCAGGAGCTAGGTAGAGAGCTCAAATTTTCAGATTATGTTCTTTACATTGTTATCGTCATTTCCTAAGTGCCATGAACTATGGTTCTGAGACCTTGTGACCCTCTTTAATGTCCCCACTGGGAAGTATTCCTACATGTTGGGTGCAGTGCTCGACAGACTCAAGAGTTACAGTTCCATCTCCAGGATGGTGCTTGCTAATTAGTGTGAAAATAAATCTATATGTATATGTTTTCACATTTATTCAGAGGCACATATTAGGTGCAGTAAAAAAATCTAAATTATGCGGTACCACACCCGACTATAAAGGTAAAATGTGCGGTAGGGTGCGGTAAATTTTTACCAATTATGCGGACTTTTTCTGAAGGACTTTGGAACTTCTAAACGTATAACCTCCGCTCTTATCAAAAATAGGTCTGTTTAACTTTAGTCTTTATGTGTTACTGAGGGAGTAGTTCTTTACTAAGACCATGATTGAATCTATATTGAGATTCAGTTATCTGAGAACAGTGACTTGATCTGCTAGAGATCAGGAGATAGTTATTTGAAGACGCCTCTTGATAAAGTCGATCAGATCCCATGCGTGATCGCAAATATGTGACACGCTTGTTGGCATTGATCGTCAGTACTTGTAAACCATTTGATTCAAGATCCATTAAGCCCATTATAAAGCCAACGCTACAACGAATAGAGCTCATTACCCGATAAAAAGGCTGCAGATATGATCGAAGTACGGTAACGGCGAGGGTTCCATAACGGCCTGGGTCACGGTCCCAAAAGGGCCTGGGTCAGGGTCCCGAAAGGGCCTGGGTCAGGGTCCCGAAAGGCTCTGAGTCACGATCCTAAAAGAGCACGACTTTTAAAATATTTTGGTTTTTACACTCGAAAATCTTAACGCGAAAATTTCAAAATTATGCGAAATTACGCGGAAAATTCTAGATTATGCGGAAATATGCAGAAAATTACAAAATGTGCGGAAATGTGCGGAAAACAATAAATTATGCGGAAATGTGCGGAAAACAGTAAATTGTGCGATCCCGCACCCATCGCACCTAATATGTGCCTCTGTAAATCATTAATATCCTGTTTATATCCATTATTGCTTTTATCAAGTCGTTTACTGAGATGTTTTGGAATTCGTAAATCCAAGGAGAAGTATATGTTTTCACATTCATTAGCTTTGAATTTTTGGGTAGGTTACCTTCAGTGGAAAGGAAAGAAATGGATTCACAAAACTTTGAGGTCTTCAACTGCACCGACATTAATGGTTGGCTAAACTTGTCATGTATTATACCTTGCGATCACACATAATCACATATATACTATATAATCGCATGTAATTATACATAATCTCAGATTATCGTATTCACTCACATACATAAATCATAATATATTATCCCATATACTCACGTATAATTGTTCATATACATGCAAATAATTTCATATAATCGCATATAATTACATACAATCAGAGATAATTGCATTTACTCACGTATATAAATCACATATAATCTTATATAATCACGTATAACTGATCATGTATGCAAATAATCGCATATAATTAAGTATTAGTAGTTATCATTTGAAAGCAGAAATCAATGGTGCGCTGAGTACTGGTTATGAATAGTAATTCAGAAAGTGATAAATCTCGAAGATGATCTCCGTCTGACTAATTGACATAGAATTTGCGATGATCCCCTTGTACCATCTGGTATGATTCTTCAATGCCCCCACTGGGAAGTATTCCTACATGTTGGGTGCAGTGCTCGACAGACTCAAGAGTTACAGTTCCATCTCCAGGATGGTGCTTGCTAATCAGTGTGAAAATAAATCTTTGAAAGGATCTTTAATAAGTTGTATGTATAAGTTGGATTATTCCCTCCCTGCTATTATATATGTGATTATTTGCAATTATATGCGATTATTTGCGAGTATAAACAATAAAATGTGATTTTAAGATATAATATACGTGATTATATACATAAATGAATGCGATTATATTTGATTATATGCGATTATATGCTATTATATACTAATGTTATATGTTATTTCATGCGATTATATGCGATTATATGCGATTATATGCGATTATATGCTATTATATGTTATTATATACTAATGTTATATGTTATTTCATGCGATTATATGCGATTATATGCGATTATTTGCGATTATATGTGATTATTTGCGAGTATAAACATTAAAATGTGATTTTACTAGATATAACACCGCAATTCCAGTCGCAAACCTGGGACCACTACTAGCATAGTCACAACATCTACAAAGCTGCCATATAGCCTGACTGACAATTTTCTCGACTGACTGACAATGTTTCTTCTTTTTCCCCATTTAGAATACAAAGATTAGTACATTTTAGCTTATGATTAATATTATATTTTTACCTATAGTTTACTTAGATTAGAATACGTGATTATATACATAAATGAATGTGATTATATGCGATTATATACTATTATATGCAATTATAGTATCAGTATTGGAAAAACTAGATATTGCTCACAGACGTCATCTGCGATCAATTTTGAATTACAAATACCCTCACATCATCTCCAACAAGAACTTGTATAAACGCTGCAATAGCGAACCATTGTCAGCTAAAGTGACTCATAGTCGGAGGAGGATGCTCGGACATGTACTGCGTGGGTCTACAGATGGTTCAGCCTATTCGTCGCTTGTTTTTGCTGTTAACACCTTACAGCTTCAAGGGCGGCGTGGAAGACCGCAGTCAAACCTTTTCTCACTGATTCTACACGACCTTAGTGTTCGAAAATTATCGTTAAATAATTTATGTGATTTGAACTATTTAACGTTAATTGCTCAAAATAGAGTTAAATGGAGAAGTATGCAAATTGCATGACTTTTGTTTGAGAAAGATTAGGGGACAGAAATTTTTACTTTGTTTACTATCTGTTTCTTAGAGCTTTTGTTTATATATATGGGATTATATGCTATTATATGTTATTATAAGCTATTATATACCAATGTAATATGTTATTTCATGCAATTATATGCGATTATTTGCGATTATCGCTATATAATGGCTGTTGCTTAACATTCTAAAACGTTTGCACTGCAATTATGAGTTCTGTAACCTGCTCATTCTGTGACAAGTCTTATGCCAATAAATATAGTCTGTATTCACACATTAGTAGGTATCATCGAGAGAACCGAGAGTCGAATGAAAGTTCTACCATTCTGCAACCACTGTCAAAAGCTAATTCAGATGCAGCTGATGTCAAATTGGATAGTTCTGATTCCATACACTCAGATTCTGATACAATAGTATCTGAAGAATCTCAGCAAGGTAGTTCTAACTCTGATGTAGCAGCTAGTGATGATGAGGAATCTCAGCAAGATAGCTCTAACTCTGATGTACCAGGTAGTGATGATGAGGAATATAGTGATGTAACAAGTAGCGATGATGATTCTAGCAAAGAATATAGTACTGATGAGTTAGAATCTGACACTATCTGGCAACATAGAGGCAAGCGGAAAGGAGTGCTAATCAAACAATCAATAAACAAAAGGATAAAGATATCGAAATTAGATGTTCGGGGGTTGAGCACCGGTGAGATTGATGAGTATTTGAGAAGTGGAAGCAAGTTTAAAGGTGCATATCCATGCGATCAAATCCCCAATTTTCCGGATAGTGAATATTCCCTCATAATTAATACAGATAATTCATCTTTACCTGGGTCACACTGGACTGCTTTGGTAGTAAGAGGAAACAATGCATATTACTTTGATAGCTTTGGACGATTATATAATAATGGTTCATTTCCATCTGAATACATTGAGAATTTAGGTAAAATTTGCTTTGAAAAAAAGATTGTGTTTCAAAATAAAGTTTTGCAGAGTTTTCATAGTAATACTTGTGGTGAATTTTGCATTTATTTTATTAAACAGTTTGAGAAAAATGTTACTTTTTCAAGAATATTTCATGATTTTACTGTAAATTCAAATTCAAATGATGTCAAGATTATGAAATTGTTCAAGAAATGAATTGTAGTGATTTACTTTTAATTTTTAAATTCTAAAACAAAGGATGAATCATCTGAGTAAAATCATACCATTTCTCTCAAATTGGTCCATCTGTACCCCCAAAATATCAAAATGCCTCTGTAACTCATCCTCCACATTGGTTGATTCTATAAGATCAGATGCAGGAGTACGGAATGACTGAATGGTTTCCTCCATTGCATCAGTTTCCGGCATGTAGATGACTTGAATGCTGAGATAAAATTTTGCACTTCTATAGAACTCCTGTTGTAATCTGAAACGATTTAGTTTGGTTGGGTGATGTATGACGATAACTTAATTAGAAGTTGAACTCATATTATGTTTTTGCAAACGGTAATACAGTTATTTATATCAAAAACATGTTAACTCACCGCAAAATATCTGAAAATCTTGGCAGCTCTTCCTCTAAAACCTCAGTTACAGCAGGGGATGAAGAAGTGGAGGGGATTTCAATTATTTTGAATAAACCACCTACAGCAGATCGAGTTCCCTCAGGATCATGGGGTGCAACTCGTCTTCTCTTGTTTTGATGGGATGGGGTTTGAGGACAAATGTGTGCATCACGAGCTCTCCCTGTTTTACCGCATAATTTAGATTTTTTTACTGCACCTAATATGTGCCTCTGAATGAATGTGAAAACATATACATATAGATTTATTTTCACACTGATTAGCAAGCACCATCCTGGAGATGGAACTGTAACTCTTGAGTCTGTCGAGCACTGCACCCAACATGTAGGAATACTTCCCAGTGGGGACATTAAAGAATCATACCAGATGGTACAAGGGGATCATCGCAAATTCTATGTCAATTAGTCAGACGGAGATCATCTTCGAGATTTATCACTTTCTGAATTACTATTCATAACCAGTACTCAGCGCACCATTGATTTCTGCTTTCAAATGATAACTACTAATACTTAATTATATGCGATTATTTGCATACATGATCAGTTATACGTGATTATATGGGATTATATGTGATTTATATACGAGAGTGAATACAATTATCTCTGATTGTGTATAATTATATGCGATTATATGAGATTATTTGCATGTATATGAACAATTATACGTGAGTATATGGGATTATATATTATGATTTATGTATGTGAGTGAATGCGATAATCTGATTTGAAATTCCGCTGTCATCTTGCAACTGACAATTATCAGCTGTTTATCATCTTAGTCAACTCATGTTACAACACATCACAAGCTGTGTATGTTGTTCTGAAACAGGGTCCACCCATGTATATAATTAAATTTATCGGGTATGGTTAGAGCAATTCCCATGAGGGTGTTCAATTCCCAGGAGGGGCGGAGGGTGTGGGGTGACTACTGACTTCCTCGGGGCAATTCACAAAGAATCATTTAATTAATTGTGATTGTGTGGTAGTCACTTTGAACAAGCAATTCCATGTCTGAAAAATTGTGTGTAAAGTAAGAAGTGTTAATCAATATATGAGGTTGAGGTAGAGTGAGAGTTCAGATGTAATAAGACCTGGATTCTGAATTTAGCTTTAGACAAAATTTGGTAAATTGACATTCCAGCAGAAATTATACCATATTAGGACCAATGGATGTGAGGTGTATACAGTTTCATATTACATTGCCTGGTTATGGAGTTCATCTGCACGGTTAATCACCAACAAGTATTTATGAAGTTTTTGTAAAGTGCAAGAAAATATTTTACAATCTCACCCCATATAAATATAACTTTTGCTTGTAATGTTGTAGGAGGAAGTAATGACGTGTTCAAAGTGGTTACCACCCAACCATAGTGATCAAATGATTCTTTGTCATTTACCATGGCGGAGTCAGTACAATCAGAATACCCGTTCGATTGGATACACATGCCCACACTACTAGTCGATTTGATCATACCTTTAATCCCTGTGACTGAAGAATTCATATCACAGCCAGCTAGCATACATGATGAGATGATGAAATGCTAAGAAAAGAACCAACTTCCGATAAATATGACGCCAGAGGATGAAAAGAAGTTTAAGAGTGTGACAATCTATCACAGAAAATTGAACTGGGAATCTGAAAAAAATTACCCAGTTCGAGATCATGACTACTTGAAGAAACAGAATAACTTTAGAGGTGCAGCATGCAATCCCTGCAACATAAACTATTTCGATAAAGGTTGCAGCATTTGTGCTTAAGCTAAAAGGATATGATCTAAACCTCTTCCTACTAGATTTGACAAAACGAGTCGAGAGATTGGACGTGATCCCTGAGACGCTTGAAAAGTTCAAAGCTGTTTTTACTGACAACTTTATTTTCTCGGACAGCTTTGCATTTCTTTCTACTTCCCTTGGTAGGTTGGTATCAAATATTAAAAAAGTCAGGTATCGAAAAGTTCAAGCAATTAAAAGAAGAGTTCCCAGAAAACTACAAACTGCTGTCAGAAAAAAGGTGTCTATTTCTATGATTATGCTTCATCTTTCTCAGTTTCCACCGTGGTTTAAATATATATGAGGGGTGTAAGAAGCAGCCTCATGTTACACTGTGTGTCATATGGTGGGACATGGTACTTTAACCTAATCCTGCTCGTTCGTATTACACAAATGTAATCACGTGACTAGATACAATCAAAGCAGATCTGAAGGGTTAAAGCAGTCTTAATCTCATTCTAATAATTGATGTAATCACGTGACTAGATAAAATTAAAACATATTTGAAGGGTAAAAGCAGCATTATATAACATTCTATTAATTGATGCAATCATGTGGCTAGATAGGGGTTACAGCACGTCTGAAGGGTTAAAGCAGTCTTATATCACATTCAAATATTTGATGTAATCACGTGTCAAGCTGAATGTGTTTGCACTGAAACAAGATCCAGGCACATTGACGATAAGACTAGAATTATTCCATATTAGGACATGTCTGGCATCATGTGACTAATCACGTGACAGGCTGTATACGTTAAGGTATAATGATAGGATAACTGTTTGGGTCACATGACCTGGGTCAAGCCATGAGTCATGATGTGAGATGACACTACACCACGTGAGATGAGACCACTCCATGTGGCAGTGTGTGAGGTGATGAGGCAGCACGTGAGATGAGTCACACCACGTGGTATGATTTATTCCCCTGGTGCAAGCAAGAGAGCAGTAACCACGTGAGATGAGATCACATCACGTGACAGTATGTGAGGTGATGACATAGCACGTGAGATGAACCACGACACACCACGTGAGATGATGTCACATCATGTGACAGGATTTGAGGATGCATTGCACCACGTTACACCACGTGAGATGACGTCACACCACTTCAAGCCGTGTGGGATGACGTCACGGATGACATGCCGGCCGGAAGCGGTAGTTCAACCTCCTGCGAGCCATCTTCTTGCTTATACACACCCCTATTATTCTACTGACTTCATTCTCAAAATTCTCAGTTTAACTTTAAAACACTTTACACCAGCCCTCAATCTCAAAGAGGGTGGGAACATCAGACCACCCAGTCCTAGCAGAATAATTATCTCCCGGGTAAAACTGTCGGCTCCGGCAAACCTGGCGGGGGTTAGTTTTAATGATAAACTAAGAAACTCGAAAAAATCATCCGAATTAACCTTTTTCATTTTTCAGAGAGCTATTGATCCAAATAGTTAACAATTAAAAATTAATCAATTAAATAATTAAACATAGAAAATTAGAAAAGAAAATTAGAAAGGACTCACCTGCCCACTATCGAACTGCATCACCTCCAGCGCCCCACCTCTAGTATACTCGAAACAAGCTTGGAATTGTTTATCCGGGAACAGCTCTCCGATTACGTCACTACCTGATCCGCTTAAAGTGTTCGACACTGTCCTTCCCTGGAAATAGCTGTGAAATACTATTGGAGGGATGGGTCTTGAAACATTTTCAATGCTTCTTCATAAAATTTCAATTTTGAAAGTTGAGTCACCGGTTATTTTTGTGAACTTTTAGTAAGGGGTAGGTTACTTGTCTTTTAGTAAGGGGTAGGTTACTTGTGATCTCGTTTAGAGGTTAAGCTCAAAAATGTATCATATCAGCGACTAACCTTCCTTTTCCATGTAATTTCATAATACTTTGAAGGAGAGACAATCAGCGTGGTCTTCGTACACACATCTTTGTTCGTAGCACATGTTCCCTTGTAATGGTTAAAAGCTGACATCACTTTCATGTCCGTTATACCTGTAGATGTGTAATGACAAAATGATACTATCGATATAAAACCAAAGTTTTCAGGGACATCCTGAATGAATTATAACATCAGAGAACTAAATTATGCATATCTTTAATATTATAAATCAAGAGGCTTGCATATAATGAACATATTGACACGGGTGCAGAATTGAGTCTGTACGGAACCTAGTAGTGTCAGTTCCTTGTTTAACTTGCCGTACAGCAAGGACATCCACTACTTTAGCCCGGCGAGGCACATAACTCACTCTACAACTCCATGTCAAATGTTTCATATATACTAGCCAAGTTCACAAGATATATCCTTGTGTTTGAGAAGCGCTCGTTAGAACTGCTTCCTTTCCCTTCAGTATCCCACAGTCTCTCGAGTTTCGTAACTGCCAGAGAACTCTCTTAAACAATTACTAGACCCGGTGATTATAAATCAAGAGGCTTGCATATAATGAACATGGATATTCAGGGTGTAAAACAGAAAGTGTGACTTTTTTGAAAATTAACCAAAATGTTTATGAAGGAGCAGTTGCTAAACACATTACCGAACAAGTCCTCCAGTGTCTGTGTTGTAATGTAGATAAAGATGGTACTGTAGACTTCGTAGATGAGAACATTTTGGTTGATAATAAGGCAGATGTATTTTCCAGCTGAAGATGAGCAAAGGTTATGAGAAGACAGCTAGAGCGAACATTGTGAGTGTGTATTTTGGTTACTAATATAGTGGTCCTAATATAGTGGTCCTTATATAGTGGTTCTACTATAGTGGTCCTACTAGAATGTGTCATACTTCAATTCACAGAGCCACAATGAAGGTTATTTTGTCAGAAATGGTAAAAGACGAAGCTTAGGAGAGTACGAATTGAATAAATACAATATATCAAAACTTATAACTGTCAAATGTGTCATCAAAACTTACTGTCAAGTATCAAATTTGTCATCAAAACTTACTGCAAAATGTATCATAATAACTATTACTGTCAAATGTGACAACAAAACTTACTGTCAAATGCTGCATCGATTTCACCAACGGCTCCGTAGAACAACTCAGCAGTACGTTTTGGGTAACCTGAGTTCATGGCAAACGAAGCTGCTTCGTACCTGCAGTTCCGGAGTTGCAGTTATACTGCAGATTGTAAAAACGGCATTTTTTCTAATTCTTTGGAGTGTGTTTTCATATATCTAAATGCTTGCTATAGACATTGGCTTAACAATTTAAAAAATAGACGTATTTTATTGCTATTGTTGAAAGTACTTCACCAGCGTATTATCAATTCACAAACCGTTACTTTTCTACAAGTAGAAAAATCTTATAGAAAAAGTAGAAAGTAGAAACTTACGCCCAGATATATCCATGGGACATTAGATATATCTTATCATCCCCATTTCCATTTCTATCGTATAAATAAAAAGCTGCACTTATGGAATCTAAACAAGCTGTTGGGATAGGTAATCTAGCCTCGTAGATGCTTTGTATCCCGCTTATAGAAGCATAATCTAAACTTTCCGAACTGGCAGCCACAATTTGTTGTTCGACTAGGTCTACTTGGTCACCTTAGAAGAATGGTGGGTTTAAAGCAAGGTTTGTCAGTTCATAACTGAATGTTTCGCGGTTGGTTGGAATAATTCACATCAGTTCAATTTTCAGATGCAGTTACAAAAGTAGTAATTTACCGTAGTGCATTCGGATAGCATCAAGATCATCTTCATCAAGATCGTTTGTGCTGTACCCTTTCGCATGGGTATACCTATAAACATTTTGTGAGTAGCTAACCAGTCACAATAATCCATTTTCAATATTGAGCGTTAATTATTGCAAGTCTAACAGATTGTTGTAAAATGACACCAAAAATACAATGTTTTAAACTTTTAAATGTGCATTGTATAATCAAGTTTACAATCAATAGCGCATTGTATTTCACTTTACTTTATTCTACCTCACTTAATTTTACTTACCCATCATTCATCACAGCATCTTTCAAAGCCGAATGCTTAATACCCAATGCATGGCCAATCTCATGAACAGCTACATAGAACAAACTAGTATGATCTGACCCCACGTCCTCTATGGAATACTGATCAAAATCATTAAAATGAATTTCACCATGTACCGGAACAAAAGCATGCGCCTTTTCAACCCCTGACCCGTGGAATAGCATTCCATCCGCATGCCTGGCACTCTTCATAAACATGAACACTACATCAGCCAGGGTGGCATCAAGGGGAGAGTATTCCTTGAAATTGAGACCGTAGCTTGAGTAGAGATCAATAGCTCGGATTATTTCTTGTCTAGTGTTTTGCTCTCCTGGGGGATATCATTGTATGTAGTTGTCTGGAGGGGGATTTGTTTAAAACATATAAGTAATATTTGTTTTTGCAGGAGCTTTCAAAGTACATATTGTGTAAATCGTTTTCAGCTGTATGTAGCAAAATGACAATTTGTCAGTAGATGTTCTCAAAAGAAGAGAGGGATGAAAATAAAGAATATTTGGTGAACTCAACTGTCGACTGACTGAATATGAAATTAATTAAGTAAGAAATGTAAAACAAATAATATGTCCGACGAACCTAGAGAAGTACTGTAGTTAACAAAAGTGTAGCTAATAGGCTCACCACCAGGGTACCACTTAAAGTTAGACAAAGTATACCGTTTAGCTCGCCGACTGCTGTGGTCTTTATTTCTTCTACAGATCCGGGAGGAAAATGTCTTCACACGGTGGTCCAGATAGTTGCTACCTCCTATTAAAGTATTATCAGTACTCTATCCAGATAGTTGCTACCTCCTATTAAAGTATTATCAGTACTCTATCCAGATAGTTGCTACCTCCTATTAAAGTATTATCAGTACTCTATCCAGATAGTTGCTACCTCCTATTAAAGTATTAACAGTACTCTATCCAGATAGTTGCTACCTCCTATTAAAGTATTAACAGTACTCTATCCAGATAGTTGCTACCTCCTATTAAAGTATTAATAATACTCTATCCAGATAGTTGCTACCTCCTATTAAAGTATTATCAGTACTCTATCCAGATAGTTGCTACCTCCTATTAAAGTATTAACAGTACTCTATCCAGATAGTTGCTACCTCCTATTAAAGTATTAACAGTACTCTATCCAGATAGTTGCTACCTCCTATTAAAGTATTAATAATACTCTATCCAGATAGTTGCTACCTCCTATTAAAGTATTATCAGTACTCTATCCAGATAGTTGCTACCTCCTATTAAAGTATTATCAGTACTCTATCCAGATAGTTGCTACCTCCTATTAAAGTATTATCAGTACTCTATCCAGATAGTTGCTACCTCCTATTAAAGTATTATCAGTACTCTATCCAGATAGTTGCTACCTCCTATTAAAGTATTATCAGTACTCTATCCAGATAGTTGCTACCTCCTATTAAAGTATTATCAGTACTCTATCCAGATAGTTGCTACCTCCTATTAAAGTATTAACAGTACTCTATCCAGATAGTTGCTACCTCCTATTAAAGTATTAACAGTACTCTATCCAGATAGTTGCTACCTCCTATTAAAGTATTATCAGTACTCTATCCAGATAGTTGCTACCTCCTATTAAAGTATTATCAGTACTCTATCCAGATAGTTGCTACCTCCTATTAAAGTATTAACAGTACTCTATCCAGATAGTTGCTACCTCCTATTAAAGTATTATCAGTACTCTATCCAGATAGTTGCTACCTCCTATTAAAGTATTAACAGTACTCTATCCAGATAGTTGCTACCTCCTATTAAAGTATTAACAGTGCTCTATCCAGATAGTTGCTACCTCCTATTAAAGTATTAACAGTACTCTATCCAGATAGTTGCTACCTCCTATTAAAGTATTAACAGTACTCTATCCAGATAGTTGCTACCTCCTATTAAAGTATTAACAGTACTCTATCCAGATAGTTGCTACCTCCTATTAAAGTATTAACAGTACTCTATCCAGATAGTTGCTACCTCCTATTAAAGTATTATCAGTACTCTATCCAGATAGTTGCTACCTCCTATTAAAGTATTAACAGTACTCTATCCAGATAGTTGCTACCTCCTATTAAAGTATTATCAGTACTCTATCCAGATAGTTGCTACCTCCTATTAAAGTATTATCAGTACTCTATCCAGATAGTTGCTACCTCCTATTAAAGTATTAACAGTACTCTATCCAGATAGTTGCTACCTCCTATTAAAGTATTAACAGTACTCTATCCAGATAGTTGCTACCTCCTATTAAAGTATTAACAGTACTCTATCCAGATAGTTGCTACCTCCTATTAAAGTATTAACAGTACTCTATCCAGATAGTTGCTACCTCCTATTAAAGTATTAACAGTACTCTATCCAGATAGTTGCTACCTCCTATTAAAGTATTATCAGTACTCTATCCAGATAGTTGCTACCTCCTATTAAAGTATTATCAGTACTCTATCCAGATAGTTGCTACCTCCTATTAAAGTATTATCAGTACTCTATCCAGATAGTTGCTACCTCCTATTAAAGTATTATCAGTACTCTATCCAGATAGTTGCTACCTCCTATTAAAGTATTATCAGTACTCTATCCAGATAGTTGCTACCTCCTATTAAAGTATTAATAATACTCTATCCAGATAGTTGCTACCTCCTATTAAAGTATTAACAGTACTCTATCCAGATAGTTGCTACCTCCTATTAAAGTATTAACAGTACTCTATCCAGATAGTTGCTACCTCCTATTAAAGTATTATCAGTACTCTATCCAGATAGTTGCTACCTCCTATTAAAGTATTATCAGTACTCTATCCAGATAGTTGCTACCTCCTATTAAAGTATTAATAATACTCTATCCAGATAGTTGCTACCTCCTATTAAAGTATTATCAGTACTCTATCCAGATAGTTGCTACCTCCTATTAAAGTATTAACAGTACTCTATCCAGATAGTTGCTACCTCCTATTAAAGTATTAACAGTACTCTATCCAGATAGTTGCTACCTCCTATTAAAGTATTAACAGTACTCTATCCAGATAGTTGCTACCTCCTATTAAAGTATTATCAGTACTCTATCCAGATAGTTGCTACCTCCTATTAAAGTATTATCAGTACTCTATCCAGATAGTTGCTACCTCCTATTAAAGTATTATCAGTACTCTATCCAGATAGTTGCTACCTCCTATTAAAGTATTATCAGTACTCTATCCAGATAGTTGCTACCTCCTATTAAAGTATTATCAGTACTCTATCCAGATAGTTGCTACCTCCTATTAAAGTATTATCAGTACTCTATCCAGATAGTTGCTACCTCCTATTAAAGTATTATCAGTACTCTATCCAGATAGTTGCTACCTCCTATTAAAGTATTAATAATACTCTATCCAGATAGTTGCTACCTCCTATTAAAGTATTAACAGTACTCTATCCAGATAGTTGCTACCTCCTATTAAAGTATTAACAGTACTCTATCCAGATAGTTGCTACCTCCTATTAAAGTATTATCAGTACTCTATCCAGATAGTTGCTACCTCCTATTAAAGTATTATCAGTACTCTATCCAGATAGTTGCTACCTCCTATTAAAGTATTAATAATACTCTATCCAGATAGTTGCTACCTCCTATTAAAGTATTATCAGTACTCTATCCAGATAGTTGCTACCTCCTATTAAAGTATTATCAGTACTCTATCCAGATAGTTGCTACCTCCTATTAAAGTATTAACAGTACTCTATCCAGATAGTTGCTACCTCCTATTAAAGTATTATCAGTACTCTATCCAGATAGTTGCTACCTCCTATTAAAGTATTATCAGTACTCTATCCAGATAGTTGCTACCTCCTATTAAAGTATTTTCAGTACTCTATCCAGATAGTTGCTACCTCCTATTAAAGTATTAATAATACTCTATCCAGATAGTTGCTACCTCCTATTAAAGTATTAACAGTACTCTATCCAGATAGTTCCCCCTTTTGTTCTGGTCCAGAGCATTAGCCAGGCAGCTTCCCGGTAATTCGAGCGGCTGGGTGGGTCCTGGGCGGGATTGGTGTGGGTTCGTGCTCCTCGTGGTATGGTCTGAGATCTGGGGGTTGGCACGGGGGTGCGACGGGGATGGGTGAGTGGTGCTGGCTGGAGGGACGGTTACTATTCATACCGACCAGCTTAAGCAAGTAAAGTTGTTTGCAGTCGGGACGGATGGGAACTTTGAATCGACAGTTAGCATTGCGATCCTGGCTCTTGTCAAACTCTCGGGCCTTGGACCCGTTTCTCGGGGCTAGCACGGGGGGTTTGGGCTCCCGCCTCTCGTCTGGGGCCTCCTGGACGCTTTAGAATTGCTGGGATTATAAGTACGGCGGCGGAGTCAGTCCTGAGCACCAGAGCATTCGTGAAGACTCCGCCCACTTACTCTGATTTATCTGACTGTAATTCCTTTCAACCCACTTCTTGTTCGTGTCTTTCACTCTTGGATTGATTGGAACTGCAGCCTGGAGTCGGTTAAGTGACCTTGACGTGGTAAGGGGGCTTACTCGGCTTCACTCGACCTGCCGAAACTAAGCCGTACTGTCCAGCTGGGCATCACTGGACATAAGTCGCACGTGCACTTCTTTTGGCTATTTAACTCACCTGATCCTTCCTCCCTGAGCACTCACAGCTTTCATTCACATTGAGCTATAGGGTTTTTGAAGTTTAGGGTGTGCGCTTCAGGTCGGGCCCTTAATGCCGATCATTAGCACCCATTTTCCCTGTTTTATTGGGCGGCATTTCAACACTGTCGTCGTAGTATTTCTCAGCATCTTTCTACGATTCGCAGAAAGTGTTAAAACTCACGATACACCCTCACTGATCAACCATTTGCTTTATAGATCGTGGATAGAGTGTGCTTCGGCAAACACGAATGTATGTGCACGGACTCTTGGGTCTGACTCATGCACTTTGTGCACCGTCCACGAACCCTATAAAGTAATATACTGTAACAACACCAAAAACCAACCTTTACTACCAACAGTGGTGCCAACTGGAGGGACGGTCACTATCCATAACGACCAGCTTAAGCAAGTAAAGTTGTTTGCAGTCGGGCCGGATGGGGACTTTGAATCGACAGTTGGCATTGCGATCAGACCAACAACCTACTTTCAACCGACCACTTTTGACTCTCGGCAAGTCTCAATGGTCCAACCGACATACGACATTATTGTGTTAAAAGCTAAAAAAATCATATCTTCGCGCGGGTGCGCGCACCCACGTGAGAACATATGGTCACAAACAAAAGATAACAACAAACACAATTTCACACACAAACGTCTATTGAGCGGACTGTGGGAGCCATGTTCAGGGAAGGTCTGGCGGGGGCTGTTTGTCTGGAAGGGACCATGCGTACCTTCTGGAGGGCCAGCTGCTGCTACCCGACCCTGTCCAACTCCTCAGCGCCCCACCGGCAATGATAGGTCATAATACCTGTCTAGGGGGAGGGACGGCTTCCACTCCGCTCAATGACGCTCAAACTAGCACAAAAAAGAAGAGACGCCAAAAAAAGTTAAAAACTACTATTGCAGCACGCAATAAGCAGTCTGAAACTTACTCTGTCACCCAAATTAATCTCAAACGCAAGTTCAATGCATGGAAAACCCTCCTTATCAACACTCACGGCCGGAGAAATCCAATCATTCTTGCAACAGAACCGTACTCTAATAACAAAAACCTAATACCACCCATCAATAAGGATCTCACCCAATATTACTACAAGGTCGGGGATAAAAGACCCCGTGCCGCTATTGTACTGCACAAAAACCTGACAGTAAAATGTTGGGAACTTACACAATTCACAACACCCGATCAAGTGGCCATTAAAATCCAACTCAGCTCGACAGAACTCATTCTGGCAGCTTCGTACATGGATATAAATGGGCCGGTACCGCCACAAGAAACATCACCTCTAGCAAAATACGCAAATGATAACAACATCCCGCTCATTATAGGGTCGGACACCAATTCCCACCACACCCTTTGGGGGAACAAGGCATGCAATAAAAGGGGAGAGGAGCTTCTTGACTTTCTCTCCTCCCTAGGGCTGTCATGTGCCAACAAAGGATCATCCCCAACCTTCCTCAACTCTCGAGGCCACAACTCAATTATCGATCTCACAATAACAAACCAGTTGGGAGGAGATCTCATTAGTAACTGGCATGTTAGTGACCTTTACTCCAACTCTGACCATCGCTATATTATGTTCGATATAACTACAGGGCCAAAGAAGGAACCCAAACAGATCCGACTAGTCAAAAACACTGACTGGGACAGATTTGATGAGATCCTATCGAATAACCCCAACCTTAACAACACACAAATCAACACTACGACTGAAATTGATCACAAAATAGACATAATCAATACTGCACTAAAGGAAGCCTTCGAGGAGGCATGCCCCATTACTTACATCTCAAGTTCCGTCCGCAAACCCCCCTGGCTAACTCAAGAAGTAGAGGAAGCACAGAGGGGAATAAGACAAAAACTGATTACTGCCCGCAAAAAGAAGACTGATGCCCTGTGGCTCGCTCTTAGAGAGAGCAACAAACAATACAACAGACTTATAACCAACTCCCAGCGTAATGCCTGGAGAACTTTTTGTCAGGAAACAGAGTCTGTTAAGGAATCCGGAAGGATGAATAAGATTCTGAAATCCTGTAACGACAACAAACATACACTAGAAGCCGTTTACAAACCAAACGGAGACATCACCAAAAATGCAGAGGAGACATTGGAGGTCATGACACGAACCCACTTCAAGGATAGTGTCACTGATCCGCCAGTGCCTCCACCTGGTCCTCTACCAATCACCACCACCTTACTCAATACCATCTACAGCCCAGACAGAATCGAGGAGGCTCTTAAATCCTTCGATCCGTTGAAAGCTGCTGGACCCGACACCCTCAAACCTATCATCATACAGAAAGCTTGGACACACATCAAAGACATCACCAGAACCATTATGACAAAAAATCATGAAACCCAACACATTCCAACTTTGTGGAAAGAATCCCTTGGAATCTTTCTCCCAAAGCCTGGAAAAACTGACTACAACCAACCAAAGTCATTTCGCACTATCACCCTTTCTCCAGTGATGTTAAAACTACAGGAGAAGGTGATACTGTGGCATATGCAACACGACCTTAATATCGCTAAAGACATCAACAAACGACAATTTGGCTTTAAGAAAGGATGTTCAACCGAAGCAGCCCTTCATAAAGTTACTCACACCATCGAGCGCAGGATAGCTAAGAAGGGATATGTCCTAGGCGTCTTTCTAGATATAGAGGGAGCTTTTGATAATGTCTCTTTCAAGGCTATTTCTGACGCTATCAAGACCACGAAAGTGGATCTGGCCACAGCACAATGGATTATCAACATGGTAACTAACAGATTCATCACATTAAATCATAAGGATAAGTCGACAAGGGTTCGGATCCGGAGAGGGTGCCCTCAAGGTGGCATCCTTTCCCCTTTCCTCTGGAACCTGGTAGTCGATGATCTCCTGGCCTACACCGCAAGAGACATACCAGGTTATCTGCAAGCTTTTGCAGACGATCTGCTCTCTCTAGCGGAGGGGAATGATTTAGACATCATCTGGAACAGAACACGCAAAACCATCAACACAATAGAAAAATGGTGCCAAACCAAAGATCTATCCATAAGCGCACTCAAAACACAAATAGTCATGTTTACCTGGAATAAGAAATGGACACTAAGACCTGTGGTGGTGGGTAACACCACCATAGGTCTATCCAAATCTGCCAAATTCCTAGGAGTGACCCTCGACAGCAAGCTCAATTTCAATGAACATATCACCAATACCACCAAAAAAGCTACGGCATCCCTTATGCAATGTAGAAGAGCTGTCGGCCCCACTTGGGGTATGAGCCCTAAAACATGCAAATGGATGTACACCGCTGTCATCAGACCTATTCTATCATACTGCTGTAGTATATGGATTAGAGCAACCCAAAAAGACACCAACGCGAGGAAGTTCAAACGAGTTCAGGCATTGGCATTGAGAATGATGTCTGGTGCCATGCCTAGTACTCCCTTCATCGCACTGAACCACCTCACTAACACTCCAGATATCATACTTTTCCTGAGAGGTGAAGCAGCAAAGGGCACAGCCAGGCTTCAAGCTTATGGAAGCCTAACCCTCGAAACTATCGCCCCCAGAAAAGGTACCATCACAACTCACACCACTATCAACAAACAATTCATGGTAGATCTCAACATACCACCCAAAGCAGAGAGAGACCTATCTATACCAACCATGATGCTTGAACGACGCTTCACGGTCACCACTCCTGGAGCTGACAACATTGGTTATAGAGGCTCACTCCAAAACACCATCGACAACATCCCCAGTGAAACCATCACCTGCTACACAGACGGGTCACGCACAGACTCAGGTAGCGGGGCTGGTTATATTATCACCACAGACAACAACAACACTACACTAGATGAAAGATCATTCAAGCTTCCCGATTATTGCACCGTTTATCAAACAGAACTCACTGCCATCATCGAAGCTTGTAAATATCTATCAACTTATACAAACACACACATCATCATATGGTCAGACAGTCTCTCCTCTATTCAAGCCATATCCTCACCTTCAACGAGGAGTAGGACTACTAGAGACTGTTACGACACCCTCAATACACTCGGATCCACTAACACCTTAGAGATCAGATGGATAGCTGCACACATTGGATTGTGGGGTAATGAAAAAGCAGACGAGCTGGCCAAAAATGGTACAACCAGTGAATCCACTTTGAATTGCCCAATTCCACAATCTTACATCAAACGCCTGATCAACGACAAAGTCACAAAACTTAATCAAGAATCATGGATTACTGATGGTCCCAGACACACTAAACTGACACTTGGACATAAAAACATCAACATCATCAAAAATCTCAACACTACACTCAGTAACAACAGACAAAATTATAGAACTGCAGTGCACCTCATCACGGGACATTGTGGCCTCAACAAACACCTACACACCATTCGCAAATCAGACACAAGTGCTTGTCCTAAATGCGGCGACGAAGAGGAGACTGTCTCACACTTTCTCGGACAGTGCCCGGCTATTGCCCAAATAAGAGGTCAATATTTCCGGGACTACTACCTCTCTGTCAATGACATATTCGACAACCAACACATCTCCACCATTGTCAACTTTACAAACCACACTAAACGCTTAGTGGTGCCAGAGGAGTTGGACCAGACAGGTGTAACATAGCGACTACTTTAACGCCGTCTCATTTCGCCTCTCTCTTCCACACTCAACCACCACTTAAGCGTTTATCTATGACACACCCCACAACACTTACCATCATCCTTGATTACACATCTTGATTCCACTGGCATCCTCCCACAGGACTGCCATACCCCAGAGGTAGGCAAAGCATTCATATGCTATCCTCTCGTGGGCCAACCAGGCCCAGCCTCTCTAAAAAAAAAAAAAAAAAAAAAATCCAGATAGTTGCTACCTCCTATTAAAGTATTAATAATACTCTATCCAGATAGTTGCTACCTCCTATTAAAGTATTAACAGTACTCTATCCAGATAGTTGCTACCTCCTATTAAAGTATTAACAGTACTCTATCCAGATAGTTGCTACCTCCTATTAAAGTATTAATAATACTCTATCCAGATAGTTGCTACCTCCTATTAAAGTATTAATAATACTCTATCCAGATAGTTGCTACCTCCTATTAAAGTATTAACAGTACTCTATCCAGATAGTTGCTACCTCCTATTAAAGTATTAACAGTACTCTATCCAGATAGTTGCTACCTCCTATTAAAGTATTATCAGTACTCTATCCAGATAGTTGCTACCTCCTATTAAAGTATTAACAGTACTCTATCCAGATAGTTGCTACCTCCTATTAAAGTATTAACAGTACTCTATCCAGATAGTTGCTACCTCCTATTAAAGTATTAACAGTACTCTATCCAGATAGTTGCTACCTCCTATTAAAGTATTATCAGTACTCTATCCAGATAGTTGCTACCTCCTATTAAAGTATTATCAGTACTCTATCCAGATAGTTGCTACCTCCTATTAAAGTATTAACAGTACTCTATCCAGATAGTTGCTACCTCCTATTAAAGTATTATCAGTACTCTATCCAGATAGTTGCTACCTCCTATTAAAGTATTAACAGTACTCTATCCAGATAGTTGCTACCTCCTATTAAAGTATTATCAGTACTCTATCCAGATAGTTGCTACCTCCTATTAAAGTATTATCAGTACTCTATCCAGATAGTTGCTACCTCCTTTTAAAGTATTAACAGTACTCTATCCAGATAGTTGCTACCTCCTATTAAAGTATTATCAGTACTCTATCCAGATAGTTGCTACCTCCTATTAAAGTATTATCAGTACTCTATCCAGATAGTTGCTACCTCCTATTAAAGTATTATCAGTACTCTATCCAGATAGTTGCTACCTCCTATTAAAGTATTATCAGTACTCTATCCAGATAGTTGCTACCTCCTATTAAAGTATTATCAGTACTCTATCCAGATAGTTGCTACCTCCTATTAAAGTATTAATAATACTCTATCCAGATAGTTGCTACCTCCTATTAAAGTATTAACAGTACTCTATCCAGATAGTTGCTACCTCCTATTAAAGTATTATCAGTACTCTATCCAGATAGTTGCTACCTCCTATTAAAGTATTAACAGTACTCTATCCAGATAGTTGCTACCTCCTATTAAAGTATTAACAGTACTCTATCCAGATAGTTGCTACCTCCTATTAAAGTATTAACAGTACTCTATCCAGATAGTTGCTACCTCCTATTAAAGTATTATCAGTACTCTATCCAGATAGTTGCTACCTCCTATTAAAGTATTAACAGTACTCTATCATTCCCTTCACATATAGCTGATAGAAGCATTTTTTTAAATCGAGTAATTTTATTTTATTGCTGTGTAAATCCTATTTATCTTAAATTATAATGCTAATAGTTCTAACCTAGAGTGAACATGACAACTGACGAGGTAGTGTTTGCTTTTGTCTGGAACCTGGACTGTCGAGTCCCATCCACCGCCAAAGATGCTGCTCCCTGCCGGACTGTTATCCTGAGTTTGAACTGACGCAGTGCCTTTTGATCATCGTTAAGTTGAACGGAAGTGCTTTGTTTTTCAAGTGTTCTCACTCCTTGTTTGTAACTGCCGTAACGGAATCGGAGCAGATTATTACTTCGTTCATGTCGTACAAAAAGGAAGTCCGCTTCCGTCTCCACGTCTACGTAATTAAATGCAATCCCAACATGAGAAACATCTTTCCCTGTAGGATCAAACTCAACGTCTGTCTCGAAGTAGTATTCTCTGTTCCAAACGAAATCTTGTACTTCTTCTGCCTTTTCATAGTCATGCGGAAACCGAGCACATATGTCTAAAATATTGTCGTGATCCAACTCGCAAATCTTCCGACTGGTCCTTGTTTCATTGCTCCAAATTCCATCACTTAATCCTTCCACGCACGTAAAGGTTTCAATCTCATCTTTATAAGAAGTATCCCTATTTCCACATCTCGGTGATGTGAGAACTTTGTTTTGTGTCTCTGTTAACTCTCCTGTCTCTGGGAAACCGTTGTACTTCTGGAATGCTTTGATGGATTCTATCATCTCTTCTTCGTCTACTGTCACTGTTTCTAACACAGTGAGGTCAGTTTGATATGAATCCGATTTTTTCTTCTTTTTTTTGTCATTTTTGCTGATGCCAACGTCTACAAATCCGTTGTAGGTCAAGAAACCGAACAAATTAGATTCGTTCCTCTTTGACTCATACTGAGTTGCCTTTTCTTTAAACTTTTTGATGGGAACCTTTGTACCCTTAAACTTTGGTTTATATGTCTTCACTTTTTTCTCATCCGACATAATATTTATATTTGTCTTCTCTTTAAACTTGAGTATATTTTGCTCAATAGCCTCTTCGAGCTCCATGACGTCTTTGTAGTCAGTTGGTTCTTCTTCTTCATCAACAGCTTCTCCAGATTCAGTGATCTTTTTAGGAGGAGGCTTTTGTGTGGCATCTTCATCCTGCTGATTCGGCTTTAACTCATCTGGCACTTCGTATTCTACATATTGGATAGATTCAATGGAACTCCCCCCGTCTGCCTTTAGATAGATACCGTACTTAGGTGCGCCATCTGAAAGGTCTGAATCTGCGATAACATTATCAGTTACATGGTAGGTTCGCCCATTATCTGAAGTCATAACAACTGCACGATTAGTTAAGACACCGATAATTTTGAAACTTTTCACTTGGAATACGTTCCACTGTTCTCCGAGCCTCAGTTTCTCACTCACACAATCTCTAAATTCGGGCTGCTTGCACAGATACATGGTTACTTTCTCTTGCGGTTCGTCCGTTCCCTGCTCTGGTATTTCCGTAAAAACAGGTTCCTCAGTTCCCATCACATCTGAATCCTGCAAGCCGTGCTGAATAAAACTCTCACTGGAAGAAAAGATGAAACAGTTGTCATTGGAGATACTGATCGTAACTCTTTGCTCCTTGTCAGACTTGTAATAACCACCGTTTTCAAAAATAACCGGATATTCATTCAGGTTCATAACAATACGATCCCTCAGATCTATTGTTAAAATGTAAGAAGTGGAATCTTTGATACTTATCGTGCTGTATTCTCCACCCAATGAGTACTCCATGTATCGATCAAATGTACCTTTGAAATAGTGATGTTAGAGCTTGGTGTGAACAAATCCTGACCTCCTTTTACACCATTTGAGTCGACTCTCGCAAATGCGAGAGGAAAGATCCCGGGGAGGGCACTATTGGTTTTGGTAGGTTGCATATTTATTTATTTTTTTAAATTTAAAAAATGTACCTTTGCCGTCCGCTTCTATCACAAGGTCAATATCCAGTTTAATGTTTTCAATATATACATTCAGACTGCAGTCAAGAACCACCAAATTTGGTCTTTCGAATGCCATGAAAATTGTCATGTTTTTCTCCAGAATCAAATAAGGTTGATACGACTGTTCACTATCAGTAGGAGATTCGGCAGTCATTTCCCCAAAGTACTGCTTGTTTGAACCTAAAATAAATTAGCTTGTCAACAAAGAATGAGTATTTTGTCACACCACTGCACATTTAAATTTCGTTAAAGGTTGTTTTAAAGTTATATAAACATCAATGATTAAGAAGCATAATGACGAATTTAAATACTCACAATTGTCATCTGAAACTGATCCTGTTCGCGACCACGTGTTTTTGGGACACTCCACACAGGTTTTCTCGGCTATATCGCGGTCATTGTATGTTGTTGAGGGACATTCTGAGCATGAGCCGTCGGTCGCTATGAAGTGTCCACGACCACAAACTGGATAATATTTTTAGTAACCAACTTAATGATGAATACTTTCAAATAATGCGATTTAAGTTATTTTTAATCAATTGAGTGCCAGATCAAAGATTGCATTTTACAGATAATGTTAATCTAATAAAATAAAAAGCAGTACAGTTTTTAGCCAGATCTCAACAAACCTGGAAGACAATCACTAGCAGAGGTTCCCACCCCAGCCTCCACAATAGTTCCCTCCGGACACTGTTTACAAGACAGGTAAGGACCACCCTCACTGAATGAGCCAGCTTCACAGAGGATACAGCCGTGCGGTGGTTTGAAGTACTGGCCAGGCTCGCAGGAGGGCACTGCAGGGTTGTTGTTATCCGACTATATAAATCATTGTGGAGTTTCAAATGATACTCATAGATATTAGGTTATAAATCTCAATACTGGATAGTGGGTGGGTATTATTAAAAGCGTGTGTCCAAAAGCATTATATTATCTATATCAATATTAATAAATGGCTCAAAGAGTCAATTTGGATCCTTCATATAATATTAACAGTCGAAAGCTTAAAGAAAACATAAAGCTTACACCGGTTCTGAGACTACAGAAAAATCTCAGTGTTTGTGAACCACATTGTACATGTGAAGAAATCCTTTTTATATTAACTGTAAAATGTATAGTATACATCTTACAGATTACATTGTATACTAACAAAACTACATACTATCACAGTGCAGGTACACATCTTCACTGTGACCACAATTACTCCCTTCAACGTAGTCACAGGTCTCCCAGTGCCCACTCGAACAATCCACATTGTCCAAAGTTATCTGCAGCTGCTCTTGTAGGTCCCATTTATTTTCAAACTTTTGCCATGTCACTGACTGTGCATAGCCCATTTCTCTACAAATGGCATCTGCTGAATTGTCGTCAAATCCGTCGTCACAAACAGTTCCACCTTTGTAGAGAAGAAGTCCTTTTGTAATCACCTCATTGTAGTTTTTGTCAGATAGTGCAAAGGGATGGCCTGAAAGTACCGCATAATGTTAGTATCTACGGAAATGTTTTTAAGAATCCATAAAAGATATACAACAACAATTTTCTTTCATTCAGAAGGGGACTTTTTGAAATTGAGGACTGTCCTTTGTAATTGAGTGTACTTTTTGAACAACAAAACTTAGAAAACTCACTTCCACAGTCCAAATAAATGTCGTCATAGTGACTACAAGAACTGCCCACATCTTTAGTAAAATACCCACATGACCCCCACGTGCCTTCTGGACATTTCATCTCAGTTACAGCAATCTCAAGACTTTCTCTAACTTGCCATCTTTGATAACCACTAAACTCCCCCCAAGTGCCGCTGACCCCGGTGTAACCCAACTTCTCACAAGCTGCACGTGCTGAAGTATCGCTGAACCCATTACTGCAAACTGTCCCTCCGTTCATTAGGAGGAGTCCACGGTTGGAGGATTCTTCTCCGTTCACATCGATAAATGTGAGGGTGTCGTCTGGAAGGTGTTTGTGGTAGCTTGCATGAAACTTATTCTGTTTACTATGAAAATCTTACGTTAGAAAGATATCTATTAATAAAAAGCATCATCAAAGCATTTATAGACTTTGATATCAATTGCTCAACTATAAAGTCAGGTCATTTTGTAAAAAACAGATCTGTTGTTGAAAAGTCAAAATCCAGGTTACAATCAACAATTAACTCACATTTGCAGCTTACGACGATGATCACGTCTGAACTAGCGCAGATACTTTCATCAGAGAATAAACAAGAAGACCACTCCCCATCGTCAGTACACTTTATCTTACTCAAAGTACCAATGTTGTTGCCCCCCTGGACGGTATCCCAGGAATCAGCATAGTCGTATCCCAATACTCTGCAAATTGAGGTGGCAGCGTTATCATCAAAGTAACCCTCTTCATAGCAAACATCACCACCATTATACTGAATAGTACCAGACTCAGCTGCAGAGTCAGCTGCAGGGTCACTAACTAATGTGAATGTTCCAGCTGAGAAAAGGGGAATGTCACAGTAAGGTAGCATGGTACGATTTTATACAACAATCCAATACAGGCCAATGAATATGTATTATTAAAATAGTCTCATTTTATTTTCACCTCACACTGTTCGTGTTAACAAGGCTAATCTCTAAAACTCCAATTTTTATTTTGTTTTTTTACCAATAATTATAAAAACATTGAAAAACTACTTTAGTTTTACCGCTACACGTCAAAAAAATATCCTCAGTGTGATCGCAATCTTCCGAATGAGCATCATATGTACAGTCAGTCCAACTATCACCACTGCAGTCTACATCATCTAGATTTGTATCGTAATTGTTTTGAATATTCCACGCAGTACCATCATCATCTTCCATGACATTCCACGCCGCATTGGAGCCGTCATAACCCATTTTTCTACAGATCGCCACAGCAGCATTGTCATTAAAGCCGTCATCACAAACTGTACCTCCGTTAAAGAGAACCAAACCTCCAGAGGTCACGTGTTCTCCGTTATGGTTCACCAGAGTAAACTCATCCGCTGCAAGGGTGATCATTAGTTATATGACAGCTGGCTAGGTTTAGTCAGTTAATAGAAATGCTTTTACCTGTTACAGCTACAATTATAATGTCTAAATTAATTAATAGTCTAACATAAGTACTGGAGGAGATTCTGGATACATGTAACTGATATGACAGGTTCTTTGTTTCAGAAGCTTTAAAATAAAACGTGTTAATCAACTCCAGTTAGTATTTACTCACTGATGCACTCAACGAACACATCCTCCGAATGTTGACAATTTGGCTTCAAAGAAAAGCTGCATTTCTCCATAAAATCACTACCACTCGAAGCACAACTAAAATCATCCAACTTCACATCGTACGAGTTCTGTATATCCCATTTCTCCCCGACCCAATAGTTCAGGTGACGGTCATATCCCATTTTCTGGCAAGCAGCTTTGGCTGAGTTGCTTCCAAAAGAGTCGTCACAGACGGTTCCTCCGTTGTACATGAGTAATCCAGATGGGCCGGTCTCTTCTCCATCCTCATCAACAAGCTTGAAATGGACTGGAGAGATAAACTTTAGATTAGGAAGTGAGATTTACTTGAACATACTTCTGCACTAGAGCAGACTGCTTCAAGTGATCGAAAAAGAACATGTTAACGTTTGCTATTGAATGCTCGAATGGTTGACTCTGGCAATCAGTAAACCAGGTTTGAATTAGAGTGGTCAATTAATTATTAGACTCTTGACATTAGTTAGATATGTATAAACTGACAAGACAAAAACCTGTCAACTGACGCTTTGATCCACAGAATGTCATGTATGCACTCAGTAATGAGTAATGTGCATGACTGATTATTATATCGGATTCGAACAAACAAAAATAAAATAATCTCCTTCTGTAGGTCATGCAGCTGCAAATTTATCATTGGCTAACATTTTCAGTCTAACTATAAGTTAAATGAATGACATCACACGAAGAGAGAATACAATATCCTAATTTCACATTCTCTGAAGTGATTATCTCAAACCTCTAATGTACTCACCATCACACGTCAGGAAAACATGTCCATATCTACACTCCTGACTGTCACTCTCAGTCTCATACTCGCACTCATCCCAAATTTGACTATCCGTACAGTCAACATCATATATCCCAACTTGCAGGGTACTTTGGATCTCCAATTCCTCATAAAGTGAATCATATGCAGCACCGTTCACATCGTATCCCAGCACCTGGCAGACTGCAACGGCTTCGTCTTCAAAGAATGAACCACCGCACACAGTCCCACCCTTGTAAAGGAGTAGTCCACTCTCCCGGACTGGTGCTTCACTGCTGTCGACAAGAGAAAATGGCCCACCTGAAACAGTGGGCCATTGAGGGAAGTTATATTCATACCCTCAGGGCTCTTCTTGGAGATTCATTTAGCAGAAACGATCATTTTTATAATCATGGCTATAGTCATCCTAATCTACAAACATAACACTAATACTAACCGGAAGAGACCGGCGAAGCCTCGGTAGCAACATCAGCTATAGCATCAGGACCCTCTACCATTCTAAAGGCTTCCTTACAGCTCCCCTCCGCATGACAAGGTTCACAAACCGCGTCAGCCCCGCCCCGATTATAGCTGCCTGGCTCACACGCCACACAGCCCTGACCATGTTTATAGTACTGACCAGGGCTACAGCTGGCACCTGAGGTATTTGTTAGCTATAAACTTGTTACAGACAGCAAATATTCGCTGTCAGAGTGATGAATTTTTGGAGTTCGATCATGAGACGTTCATGCAGATAGCATTAATTTTAGTAAAACGAGTGAAACATTGTCGTTCCAAAACTCAAAAGGCAAAGGGTTTGTTTTATGATTATTCTCACCTTGGCATGAGAGATAGACATCTTCAGCATGCTCACAATTATTACTCTCGCTGTAACTACATGAATACCAGCTACCACCCACAGGACAGTTCACATTATCCAATGTAATATGAACTTTCTCTTGAATATCCCATACGGATCCAAACTTCCTCCAACTCGTGGACCGCTCAAAGCCCATTTCTCTGCAGATGGCATCAGCAGAGGTGTCAGAAAACTCGTCGTCACAAACTGTGCCCCCGTTGTAAAGCAGTAACCCTTCAGGACTCACGTCGTTGTAGTTTGAATCAGCGAGTGAGAAGGATTTCTCTGGGAGTTTGTTATTAAAATTTTATAAATTATGGTGGCTTAGGTTGCAGGATTCAAAAGAGAGGTAAAGTGGGCCGCGAGTAAAGAATTTCCAAATTATTATCAGTGTGCATCGGTGCCATCATGTCACGGCGCACAATGGCCACCGCGATGACTAATGTAACTAAAGGCATTAACTATTCCAGTCACTTAACATTTCTAATGAACCCAATAAATTAATTAAGTCCGCTGCCTTCTAATCCAGTTAAGTCGATAAAGGCACATATGGATCTATACTTTAAAACGTTGGTACTATTGGAATAACACAAATATTCCCATTAGAGCATTATAGTATAAGATAAACACTAAAATTGATCGCTCGGATTCCCTTTCAATTTTCATCCACCCATTGCTTTCCGTGCTGCACGCCGCCGTTTTGAAAAAAAAACGGCGGCGTGCAGCACTGCTTTCCCGCCAAAAATAAAAAACGAACACCAGCAAAAACTTGCACTTACCTCCACAGTTCAAGTATATGTCATCATGATTTTCCTGACAATACGGATAAACATCTTTTTCATAAGTACACGACTCCCACGTTCCCTCTGGACACACCACCTCGACCAGGGTCACATCAAGATTGTTTTTGAGCTGCCAGGAGACGTACTCAAGCTCATACCAGGCAGTGAAACCATTAAATCCCATTTTCTTACAGATAGCTTCAGCAGAGGCATCTTTAAAGCCACTTTTGCATACTGTTCCTCCGTTGAAGAGAAGCAAACCTTTTGAGGCGTTGGGAACTCCATTCACATCGACAAAGGAAAACGAATCATCTGAAATATTTCAAATCTATCGTGTAAGACAGCAACATAATTGTATTCCAGTCGTAAGCAATGAAGATTCTACAGATTTTAGCCAAATTGACATGCTGCTAATCATAAAATTTATTGCATTATAAATCTACGAATGTTAACTCACATTTGCAGGTTATCCTGACAGCTCGAGAACTCCCACATTCACTGTCCTCGGAGTAAGTACACGAACTCCACTCTTCACTCCAACACTTCAACTTACTTAAAGGAGCAAAATAGTTATCATTCTCCACACTAACCCAACTAGTTGCAATGTTGTATCCTAAACATCTGCAAATGACGTTAGCTACGTTTCTATCAAAATGTTGGTCTTCGAAACAGAAAGTTTCTTTGTTGTACGTGATTATTCCTGAGTCCACAGCTGGGTTTCCAGCATCGTCTGTTAACGAGAACAATCCAACTGCGGTAATTGAAAACATCAGGCCTTATTTATCAGGTCCTATTTTTTCCGGCCCTTAAATAGTATGGCCATATTAAGCAAAATGTTGTTGCAGCATTTAGATTGATCAGCTTGTAATTTCGACCAGAATTTGGACAATTTATACGAAAACCAACTGTCCGGCCCTAATAGTAATTTGGCCTACCAAGAATTATGTCCGGCCCTAATTAGTATGGACACAAATTAAGGCCGATAAGTACATAATTATTTTCATTAAGAGCGGTGACTTTTGGAGTAATATTTCTCAATCTGCAAATTAAGGTTGGATGACCTTGAAATACTTATTATACTTATAGGACGGTGCATTTATAAGGATCTTAAATTTTGAGGTTTTGAAAATTGATTAGCGACTGTGGTAAAACTTAAGTAAACGTTGAGGAGTAAAACATTGATAAAATAACTTTACCTGATCCTCGACAGCTCAAGAAAATATCTTCATCATGACTACAATCTTCAGAGCGGGCATCAAATCTACACTCGGTCCAACTCTCTCCAGAACAATCTACATTATCTAGATTTGTATCGTAATTGTTTTGAATATTCCACGCAGTACCACCATCATCAGCATCTTCCATGACATTCCACGCCGCATTGGAGCCGTCATAACCCATTTTTCTACAGATCGCCACAGCAGCATTGTCATTAAAGCCGTCATCACAAACTGTACCTCCGTTAAAGAGAACCAAACCTCCAGAGGTCACGTGTTCTCCGTTATGGTTCACCAGAGTAAACTCATCCGCTGCGGTGGAAACTTCTGTTAGAAAAATTCTCCGATATAAGATTGTTTTATTAATCTATCATCTAGATTTGAGATCACAAAGTAACTTAATTTCATTAAATCTAATAAATATCGTATTAACTACGCTCGTTATTTATTATTATCTTTAAATGAAACTTACTGATGCACTCCACAAAAACATCCTCGCTATGCCTGCAATTTGCTGGAGAATACGCAAAAGTGCAACGTTCCATAAACCCAGTCTGAGTTTCACTACAACTCAACCGAGTCATGGAGATGTCATAAGATTCCTGGATAGCCCACTTATCATACGGAGCCCACTTTATGTGCCGATCGTACCCCATCTTACGACACACTGAGTCTGCAGATTGGTGGCTGAAGGCGGCATTACATACTGTACCGTATTGGTCGTCTAATGGTCCGTATTTGTGCAGGAGAAGTCCTTTTGGTCCACTGTTATCTCCGTTTTCGTCCACAAGTTTGAAATTTACTGGAGTTGAATCATGGGTAATGTTTTGTGAGAAATAGGGTAATTGGAAATGTTTGGGTCTGTTATAGTATTACTACGGTGAAAACCTGCATTCGGATTCATTCGTGTTTTTGTGATGAAAAATCTTTTTGTTATAAATAATCGAAGAGGTTAGAAATCCAAATTTCAACTTTGTAAAGATTTAATTTCTCCTACATAATATTAAACGCACCTACTTCCCCAAAATCTCTCTAGATCAACACTTCAAGTATAAAATAAAGCCACATCTAACTCAAACTCAAACTCACCATCACACGTCAAATGAACATGACTCTCTCTACACTTCTTCTTATGGACTTTACCCTGAAACTCACACTCCTCCCAGTTCCTGCTCTCCGTACAACGCACTTCGTGCATTTTAACTTGGAACTTTTTCTGAATTTTCCAACTGCCATCCAGATTGTAGGCCTTGGCTCCGTTCACATTGAATCCAAGTTCTCGACAAATAGCGACTGCTTCATTTGTGTAGAACCTAGTGGAGCATACCAAACCACCGTTCCAAAGTAGGAGACCGCTGTCCTGGACTATCTTCCCTTTCTGATCAACCAAGGAAAACTTATCCGCTGAAACGGAAAGATAGCGATTGAGGAAGTTCGGGGTTCATTGCGCTCAAAACCAAAGTGATAATTTTCGGGTGAGCGAATTAGTAAAAGCCGGTTTATTGAGGTCGGTCAATAATGTATTTACTGGTGCAGGAGTAAGCGTTCAACATTTAAGCATTTACCCTTTCGAGAAGAGATTAGTTGGCTGCACAAACTCAAAGAGACAAAAAACGTTAGCAATACGATATTACTCATCGTGTCATCTCGGTTCACAAGAAAATCTATAAATTTTAAAATAAGAGCTTTACCAACGAACAAAACAAAATAAGGTTTACTCAATTTAAATGATTTTATTGATTTTCAGGGGAAATAAATCAAATTATTGAAATGAAATTAACTACCATATCGGACTTTATTTGAACGGACATCATTAATTAGCTAATTAGTTAATTATTTAATTAGTTAATTAGTTAAATGGACGCTGGAGGCCCTAGCGTTCATTTTAATGTCCGTTCAAATAAAGTCAGACAAGGTAGTTAAATTAAATATATTAAATGAATGCCTTTGAGCGTTCATTGTAATGTCCGTTCAAAATTATGTCCGTTCACAAATGCCCGTTCAAATAACGTCCGATAAGGTATATCACACACGTACTGTGCAGTATACTGGTCATTAGATATTAAAGTTGTGTGCCTGATGTGCCACTACTCTAGAAGTAAAAACACATTTACGTTCTCATTGGTCAGGCGGTTTCAACACGTACATAATATGAAGGTACCAAAACAGATAACTGTTATTCGAGGTGGGATCTGTCCAAACTCAATTTGTCTGAATAAATACTTAACCAGGCGATTTATCTAATCTAATTTTATCATTTTGAGAACTTTGACTGAGCCAGCATGGTATGTTCTCAAACCTGCAAACTTCACCGATACTTTAATGAACCTTTTTATCAGTTATCAGTGGGTGTTTTGTTGCAATAATTAGTGTAATTACTTAATTAGTGGCCATCAGATTGTTTTATTGTGTGTAATTGGAGTATTGTTATACTATCGGTGTATTTTTTGCCTCTTTAGATATTTATGAATATCACCCAATCTCTTATAGAATAAGAAAGGAAATAAAAAAATCATTAAATGATTTTAATTAAAATTAAAATTTATTTACAAGAAAAACGTATCGTTAAACTGGTAAGCTGTCCGTTTGAAATTGTTTATTTAATATGTGAATTGTTTGTCTTAGTTAATAAAGATTTGGTACTCGATCGTTTTCTAAAATAACTTCCTTCTAGCTACGTAGTAGTAGGTTACCAGCCTTTGATAAAGTTGGAACAGCAGTTTTTGGTTACTGGAAGTCAAAATCGCGGAAAAAATGAATAAGTCGTACTGTCCTTTTGTGCAGCAAATAAACTTGATTAAAGCCCTGGTCGATATAAAGTCGATAATTGTTGATTTATCTTTTTATTTGATAACTGATAAATACTAGTTAAATCATAACTGTATATTTAAAATGTATAATATTTAAACCAGCCAGTCTAAATAAGACTAGTAGTAGTTTTATTGTAAAATAATGTCAAGAGCTTCAAGGGTCCTTTTAGCATTGGTCACAGCCCACAGGACTTTCTACAGAAGCTTTTATACATATAGCCTCTTTTATGACAATAACCTTGAGCAGCCCAACTTCGACACATACTGTCATAATCCACACAGGTGGAGCTTATCTTTGCAGTACCACTGCTAACTCAATCACAAGCGTTACAGCTACTTTTACAGTTCTCCAGCATATACGCACTGTTTCTCTGGCACTCCCCAATAGTGGCCCAATCCTCACAGTGGCTATGACTATCCTCACAGTTTCCTTTCTCTATGCAGGTATTACAACTGAGCGCGCAACTCCCGGCCATGTAAGCCCTGTTGCTGGTGCAGTAGCCCTGGCTTGCCCACACCACACAGTACTCATTCTTATCCTGACATCCGGGAACTCCTCTAACCTCGCTCACAGAGTTCTCATAGCACTTGTTACAGGAAGACTTGCAGTTCACGTTCATGTAGTAAGGGTTTGACTCACACTGGCCTTGTGTTGCCCAGTTCATGCAGTATTGGTTGTTGTCCCTGCAGGATCCAGCACATTGGGAGCCACATGTTGTGGCGCAGTATGTTTCCATGTAGTTGCTCCAGGAGGACCTACAGTACCCCAGCTTAGCGTAGTAATCACAGGATTGTGTGGGGTCATCAGCTTTGCAAACGGGCACTGTTCCGTGGGTGTCAGTTTGATCAGGACACAGTTGGCAGGAAGTTGAACACTGCTGTGTCATGAACTCAATGTAAGTGGAGGATGCACAATAGCCTTGCTCCTTCCATGTAGTGCAGTACTGGTGACTGTCTGGTTGGTAGGTGCACGCTGCTGATTCCTCAGCAGTGCAAAACTCACATGACCTGCTGCAATGAGCTGCCATGTATGGGTGGTACTCACTAGACTCAATACAGTAGCCATATGATGCCCAAGCAGAACAATCTTGCTCTAGGTCCACACATTCCTCAACCTCACAAAGCCCACATGACTTTGTGCAGTTTTCTTCCATCCATTCTTCGTACTGACCATCGTCACAGTAGCCTAGTCCTGCCCACTCGTCGCATATTGAATCACTTTCATACTTATTCTCGCACACTTCTACTACTTGACAGAAAGCACAAGTCTTCTTGCAGCCCCAGTTTGCTGTAGTCACGTGCTTTCCTCCGACACAATTTCCAGCCTTCATAAACTCATGGCACTTTGACTCTGGAAGTGCATCTGAACAATCTTCCGGAGGAATAATACAATCAGAATCATCAGTAGATCCTGCAGCAGATCTAGAACCTTCTGGACACTCCGTGCAGGTGGTAGCACCGTAGTTGGAGTAAGCGTCAATGGGACAAGTCTCACACCTGTTGCTATCTGGAGATAGGTGAGTGCCGGGCTGGCACTCGGTGCAGTTGTCTGAGGAGCTAGCTCCTGATAGAGACCAGGAACCTGCAGAACACAGCGTGCAGGACCTTGCCCGGGATAAGTTATTGTAGCTGTTCGCTGGACAAATCTGGCAGTTTGAGCTGGTGCCTGGAGCTAGAAAGTAACCAGGATCACAGCTCTCAGCACACAGCTTACAAGACCTCTGACAATTATCAGCCATCCAGCTAACATAATCTCCTGCAGTGCAGTAGCTTTCAGCAGCCCAATATGGACACATACCCGCACCAGCATACTCAGGATCATCAAAACAGTCATCAACATCAGCCTCCTCCTCCACAACTGCTTCTCTTGAGAAATCAGACTCTCCGTCACTATGGTTCAAGTCTGTGTAGCCCACGTACGCCACGTTGTTCAGAATACCACACATGTTGATACCCTGCCCTCTCAGTAACTTTCCAAACCCGTTATCTCCCCAGTCAACACCCCACGAGTTCTTTATTTCCCAGTAGTCAGGACCGTAGCCAACCAGGGCGATTACATGATTTGGGGAGCTTCCTGCTGGGCAGTCGACAAAGCTGTCGAATATTCCCTCGTTCAGCTGGAAGAAGCCGCTGTTAGTGTCCTTGGAAACGTAGATAGCTACGGTTAGTACCATGGTGTTAACCGCCTCTTTCACTAACCCGTCCAGGTTTGGTGGGAGTAACACAGGATTTCCTACTTGGAACTTTCCCTCTATTTCGTTTCCGAAATTATGTTCCATTGTACCTACAGCTAATATGTTGCATTCACCGTCGGAGTTGGCATATGGGTATTTACTGCTGCTTGCTAGCCGACTGTTATCTCTTACATACGTCCAAGCATCTTCCGGGAACCCACCTTTGCAGCCATCATACGCATCATACGCATCATATGTACAATCCAATAATTCTTGCACGGAGAGCTGCATCAATTTTCCTGGAGAAATATTTTTGATTGATGCCCACTTGTAATGTATTTGGTATTGTAGTAATTATTATCTGGAGTCAGAAATGGTTCAAATCATGAAATTTGATAAATGGAACTTCAGAGTTCAGTGTACGCCCTAAAATTTCAAATATTAGAAGTTTTAATTAATTTTTGGTATAAACAGTCAAATCAATTTTATTGAAGATTATAAAATGTTATCATGATCTAGATTGTGATCAATTGTGTTGTTCAAACCTGTAGTTTTCTTATAGATCCACTCCATCACACTCGCAGCACTGTAAGTCCAACATGACCCACAACTCATCTGATCCTTCACTGAAGTGACATAACCTCGCGCGTTCCAGTCAAGGGTTTCCGGAAGCTTAAATTCACCTGAAGACAAATTATTGATTGAGTCTTCTAAACCCGAATTTAGCAAACGTGGTGCAAATATATAGCACGCTTGATTGTTAGATTGCACAGATTTGTGTATACCGAAATCTTTATTTGGTTATATATTATTTAACTGAAACTTAATTTGGTTATATATTATTTAACTGAAACTTAATTTGGTTATATATTATTTAACTGAAACTTAATTTGGTTACATATTATTTAACTGAAACTTAATTTGGTTATATATTATTTAACTGAAACTTAATTTAGTTATATATTATTTAACTGAAACTTAATTTGGTTATATATTATTTAACTGAAACTTAATTTGGTTATATATTATTTAACTGAAACTTAATTTGGTTATATATTATTTAACTGAAACTTAATTTGGTTATATATTATTTAACTGAAACTTAATTTGGTTACATATTACTTAACTGAAACTTAATTTGGTTATATATTATTTAACTGAAACTTAATTTGGTTATATATTATTTAACTGAAACTTAATTTGGTTATATATTATTAAACTGAAACTTAATTTGGTTATGTATTATTTAACTGAAACTTAATTTGGTTATATATTATTTAACTGAAACTTAATTTGGTTATATATTATTTAACTGAAACTGAAACTTACCACATCTACCGCATGTCAGCTCACATTGTTCCCCATTTTCATCACATTGGCCGTTAAGTTTAATGGTTTGGCATCTCGTTGAAGTGTATCTGTTCCTACAGGCTTCCAACCCATCTGGCAGTTCCAACTCATCTGGTATTTCCTCTCTATTGACAATTTATTGCAGTTTTGTTATCTCAAAAGAATTTTTCTGCAGTTACTCCAACCGTAAATACAAATTGATAAGGTTTTACGTTCAGAAATAAGTACGAAGGAACCCCCATAAATCGTTTAAACGTTTAAGGCAACGATGTTTGCTGAATGATTGGCCGATGGCTTGTCCTTGATCATCAACGTTTACTATTTCTGCTGAAACTTACCGACTAATATTTTTGTCGAGACCAAGGTATTTCTCCTTTTCCCAGGTATCCATTGTAGAGAAGAGATTCATTGTTGTTTCGTACTTGCTGTCTCCGCTTTTGTATTCAATGTTGTGTATCTTAACCTGAAAAGATTGGTTCAAACTTCTAGCACTAATAACAGCGGATTTAACGTGAAACTATAAACAAATGAAGGATAATGAAATGATATAATAGTGTTATTCAGAGTAAGGATAACAGTACACGGGTTGAAAGTAAATGATAAATCCACTAGATGCAGAGCTGGTGAGCCCCTGGCTCATGAATGGGTCTAGTTTATCCATATATAAACATTTAACAATAACTAAAAGGTGCAGTAGAACTCTATACAGACCTCATTCAGACTTCTCAGAAAATTCCTCTTTTCTTTCTTTTGCTCTTTACGCTGTGTTTTTTGATCAGCCGAAACAAGCAATCTGGCGCTCTTCAGTCTCGGTCCATAAAGTTTGTTAAACTCATTCCAAGCCGCTACGCCATCCAGAGCTGCTATTTTCTTCTTTAACTTCTTACTTATTTTGTTGTTGGTTCTGACTATGAAGGTACCCCCCTGATTGTCTTGAAACGTGTACCGTCCACTCAGTCCAGTACTCACTTCGGGCAGGAACTGGAGCAAACCTAAATAAAGTAGAGCAAAACAACACTTCATTGCAATGAGAGGAAAAGATAATGAATGTTGAATCAGTACAAGATTCGAGTAAGGCTGGAAGTCTAATTCAATTCGAAGACTACAGCTTATATTTCAGCTCAGGGCATTTTTGAGCAGACGGCAATTTCGGAATACCTGTGATAAGAGCACTAGGATGTGTTGAGATAATTAAGGTAGATTATATAATAATATGAAAAATATAAACTGAGATTGAAACGATTTGGTTATTGATCATTTGAAATTGAATAATTCAACGCATACAAAAATTTTACAATTTTAATGAGTGATGCAGCAGAAGAAGCTTTAATAAAAACAAATTTGTTTTGGATTTTATCGCAGGGTTCTGTACCGACAGATGATGAAGTTAATCAATTGTGTATGAATATTGACTGAACTACTGAACTGCTGTACTGCTCGCTCAGTGCTCATTAAGATAAGGATTTTGGCAACCATAACATCATGATATTGATGCAGCTCCATTATAGAACTTTTGCATCGCTAGCTAGTATAGGTTGTTTCGGGCATTATATCTGCCGATACATTAGAATCATGAAACCTCTTTTTAACTTTAACATTAATATTTACTTTGACCCCAACCCTAATCGGAATCCTAATCGGAACCCAATCTACAGAATATACTAAAACACTAGCCCTAACGAAAAATTATACCAACTTTCTTTTATCATGGTTATATTACGTGATTGAGATTACCTGGGGACCTCGACAGGCTATCATGTTCATAAACATAAAGTAAACACCGAATATAAAGATTAGGCGGAATGACAGGCTGGTTGTAGGTTTATAACCTACCAGGACGCACGCCGAGTTGGACTCGTCGACGGTCCTGTATATAGAACAGATATTTTACGAGTATCACCCGTTAACAGGCTGAGCGCGGCCCAGTAAGATTGAGACTGTTTTCGCCGATATTTCGCCAGGTATACACGTTGTACTTGTATACCTTGTTTCGGCCGCGCAAAAGATAAAACTAAAAGGTATACTATACAACGCGAACGTGTAGCAACGTTAGGGGAGCATTTAAACTCTGTATTCAATATTGTATATTCATATGGCCAATGGCCATAATAGTGTTATTTGAAATCAGTGCAGCGTTCAAAAATACATCGATTTAAGCATTAAGTTAATGATCAACTTGATCTCAATTACTATAATTGTTTATTGGGGGCCTTTTAAAAGAATAAAAATCTCGAACTTCGATTGAAAAGTGATTTTTAAACACGCTCGATCTTGAATAAAGAAATTATATGGCAGAATGACAGTGGACAATCTGATAATATGAGGCAAAGCGTCGCCCGCAGTAATATAATCTTTTGTCTATTGTGTCACTTGGAGGACGTCGCCTCTTCAACCATCAATAAGAATTATTATTTTTGCTTCACTTCGACATTTGAATTGACGGATGTTTGATGTTACTCGTTTAAATTTCTTCGAAGTCAGAAGTAGCGCGCGCCGAGCCAAATCATTAACAATGGTTGGAGGACTTCGCCGCTTCGACGCGAACTAGCATTCTTGCTTCGCATCGTTGCTCTGCTTCGCAGAGCATGAGCAACGATCTCGATGGGTTGACATCGTCAACCAACGCAGGGTGAGAATCCCTGCCACGTTTTTGGTCAGTTTCGCCGGGGCTCATGTCTTCCCTCGAGGGAGCATTAGTGTCTACAGAAAAACTGACAAATCCTAGCGAAGTCCAATCCGAACCACATCTTCCATCAGAGGTGGTGCTGGGTCAGCTGGTTACTGAACGGATTGGCCTGGAGAAAGGCATAGTCCTGTTATTCTCAAGTTAACCATAGAGGGGGTCAGGCGCTGTTCGCTCACGGCTGGTTCTTGGAGCCAACACCCTCAGCCCCACAGAAGTGGGAGCACTGTCGGTGGTAGCTCACCCAGATAACGGACAGTTCTCTCCTTCTTTCTTCTTGGACTTGCATTGTTGCTGGTGAGACAGCTGGCAACAGTGTTCCATACTGACTGGATCAGATCACACACCAGTCTCATTTCCAGGCGAACCCACCCCCACTCACTCACTCACTCACACGCCGCCCCCCGGGCCGCTCCAGCTAGTGGATATCTAGCAATTAGTTATTTTCCAGCTAGTGGATATCTAGCACTTACTCCTTTTCCAGCTAGTGGATAATTAGCACCCAGAAAAACTCCGGTAAACGGAAGCAACATGAACACACAAACAAAGAAAAGTCACACGCGGCCCAAAATTTCAAATTAAACAAAGAAAGGGTCTTCACAAAACACAAATTTGCTTGGTAGCTTCTTAATGTCAACATTATACCGCGCGCGTCGCAAAGACGCGCGCAAATAAAGAAATCATAGATTTGGGAAAGAGATACTAGATGCTGAGGTTTGCCCGGTAGGTTCCTGTCTGCTCACTAGAAAAGACAGGGGGCAGCCTGTTCTAAAAGAGCGCCCGGGAGATCACTTAGGCATGGGTGGTGATCTCCCGAGAACGAGCATTATGACAGTTTTCCTTCGGGAAAACGTCGCTCACCAGGCTTTATCCTCCGGAGGGTAAGGAGCACTAGCCCATGCCAAGTGCCCGTACCCTATGACACCTACAACTGGAGGGACCCCAATAGACGTTAGTCACCAGACGGACGTAGCCTTCCGAGAGGAAGGTAAAGTGGGTGCCCCAACCCAAAAAAAAAAAAAATCGTCAACCAACATGGCTCATTGCATTGTCGGCATGGTTGATGGTTGACTTGATACACGAATTGCATTTCCAATTTCCCTTTTCGCTTGCGAAGAGCTTACCTGTTGGCGTAGTTCTATTAGTACACTCTTCAGTCTTCGTTACTGGGCTGAGTAGAGTGTCTGCTGCAGTAGAGTGGGCGGCGCTCACTTTTCATTCCGCAGCAGTTAGGCTTCAATCAATATGTTTATAAACATTTACATTATAGCTTCTTGTATCACGTTGCGACCCCCACGGTCGTTTCACTATGGTGTGTTCCTGTAGTGTATCGTCCTGACGATACAGGGGGAGCCGCGCACTTCGTGCGCGGCGGGTCATACAACGTATGACAAATAGCTCCTATGCAAATTTTACCTGGCACACCAGTCCCTGTGCTCTTTTCAAGCTTTGATCTGAGACATAAGAGAAGCGAGCAAATATAACTACGCCTAGTCCTATATACTGTACTAGCAAGCTAGGTAAGTGCAGTAGCACCGTAGCACGCGCCCGCCGTCGTGAGACGATTTGTAGCGCGATGCACTACTGGGTCGCGCCGCGCATCAAATAATTCTTCTCGGTAGATCGGCGAGATGCACCACTGTGCCTCACCGAGCTGCGAAGGATTGACATCGTGAATCAAGAGACGATCAGTTCAACTTCATCACGTAGTAGAGAGATGAAGATAGGGATTAAGGGATCATAGGGATAGATGTGAAGAGTCATTTTATAAAAATGATACACATGCGCTTCCATACCCTAGGCCTATGTAATCTGGGCCGGGGGCTCTTTCTAATTCGCTCGCCCAAAAATTTCACGTGACTTTGGTTTTATGGTTTTGCAGCCGTACAAAACGGTATTACATAAACCCTAATCCCAAAGCTATCCATAATCCTTACCACAACCGGCCTAACCCTAACCCGAATTCATGTTTTACTAGCCTGTCACGTGACCAAAACGGTTTTTTGCCCATAACTCTCCAGGGAAGACTTTTCACAAGAATTTTCTTGTAATTTGGGCGAGCGATTTAGTAGGAGCGCATCTGGGGTGATTCGGAATAAGAGCTCAAAAATACATCGATTCGAGTTAGTTTCTAGTTCTACTGTATTTTGTATATAATTATATCCTTCGTAAAAGGCCAGTAAGTGCCGAAACGTCAGGTACACATGTCCGTATTATTTTCCACTTTTGTTATCACATTTGCCTAGTTTCATTTCGTTTTTGTACTTTGACTGTCGAGAGCCGTGATGCTCCTTCAAACTAACAAAATCGTTTCAAACTCACGCTCGGCCTTACGCGAGATCTGTTCTACTGTAACAAATCTCAAAGTTGGAGTGTAGAGTGATGTAATTTTAACACTCTAAGTCTAGTAGATCCAATGTGCCTTTTGAATTGGTGGGGTCAACTTGATATTGTGTCTTATTCTCAAATAGTTAGAGATAGAAAAAATAATCAAAAATTAGTAGATACACAAAAATTGGTTCACAAAAGTAGGATTGTACAAAATCAGTCGGTTTGATACTATTTGTATCAATATCAATATCATAAATCGTGTATTTACTTCTCCAATATTGTTACATTTCAAACCTCTTTATTCGTGGTTGTATCAATTTTCGTACACAACTATTCCAAACACGGTTAATAAATTTAAAAATTTAATATATAAATTATCAAAACTTTAACTACTTCAGTTTCTAAGCACGTAAAATGTGTGACCATGTAAAATTCCTTAATAAAAACGGCACCAGAACGCTGATGAGTGTATATTTATACCCGAATTATTAAAAAATAGTACCAAATTCATCAGAAAACGTGATATAAAATGCATATTGCATACCTCGTTCGAGATAAATAAGATGATCAAAAATATCAAAACGGTACTGTGAGTATGATGGTACAGTGAGTACTAAATTTTGAAATTAAATGTACAAATAATATGAGAACGTTGCCGTTGGGTCACAAATTATTCTTTTTGTCTTTTAACTAGGTTTTGATCCCACATTAAAAATAATTGGTAGTGTGTGGATCTACTAATACCACATTATATAGGCAGTACTAATACCATATATTAAAATAGGCAGTATCAAACATAAACGATCAAACTATCGCATCAATTAAACCACAAATATGTATATGTATAATTATGTATTTATAGATCTAAATACTAAATCATTATACGTAATCTACGAACGGTTCGCCATCGCACGAAAAATTCGAAAAATATTTAAAAAAAGAATATGAAGCAACAAGCCTCTCTGTCCCCAAATCGAGAAATTCTGATCGCTAAAACACACTAAAATATACATAAATTCGTGTTGGTAAAAACTGAGAAATCCAGATTATATCAAAAAATCTCAAAAACTTTGAAGCTTGAAAATCTAATCGGATTATAATTCAGAGCTCATAAATGTAATTTTTCAGAGAAACCGTAACTAAACTTTAACATTTGGTTAAGTTTCCGCCGATGGAGTGTTAATTTTAAAGTAAACGTTGTACTTTAACTGCAATTCTACTTTTTGTATAACAAATATCTAGAGGACACTCCATACAGACTTAAATTTATCTTCATATTCGCTATGTGAAACAGAAAAAGGAAAATCCAAATAGGATTCCCATCTTGGGTTAGGTAATTTATGAAACAGTAAATTAAAATAGCACCTTTTTCATAAAAATCGCGGGAAAATTTTTCAGAACCACAAAACGAGTGCACCCTCTAATCGTATACATTCCAGGCCACTATACATCGTATACATTCCACTCTACATTCCACTACATCACATTCTCTATTATAAACTACTGGCACCAACTCGTGATGCTCATACCAGAACCGTCACATTCCAAACATACAAAAAGCACACACCGCATTTAAAATTAACAAGCATCCATTATTATCCACTTAACCAATTAGCTCACTGAATAGTTTTATAACTGCTCAACTAATTGACCAATTAAAAGTTCAAGTTCAAGTATTGAGATCGTCGTACAGGGGATTTCCCAGGACAGCCGAGCGGTATGTACCGCTGTGTTTAGCGACAAAATCCTCCTGGGACAGGACCTTCTTCTTCCCGAAGAAGTTAATCTTCCGTTTCTTCTTGGTGGCAGAAGTAGATCTGCTATCCAGGGAGTTCAGAGATTTCCCGTGATGAAGATTTGGGGACGAAGCAGTCGGCTCCGGGTCACTCAATGTCCGGTTGAGCGGCATCATAGCCTGGTGATAGAGACAAGTGGTTAACATTTCGTTAACACGTGGTTAACATTTGGTTAACGTTTCGTTAACACGTGGTTAACACGTGGTTAACACGTGGTTAACACGTGGTTAACATGTAGTTAACACGTGGTTAACATTTGGTTAACATTTCGTTAACACGTAGTTAACATGTGGTTAATGGTAGAGGCCACTTTTTTATATTATATCTAAACTTTTGCTGGAAATGAAAGGTTTTTACGACAGCGATAAAATTATCAAACTACAACACTACAAATCTATTACAATTATTGAGGATGTAACAAAAGGTATAATGTTGATTAAGATGGGTTCTAATCCCCCTCCATCATCAACTGGAGTTTCAATTTGTCAAAATGCACTTTTGAAACTACATTTTAGTCAGAGAAAACATGTTTACTTTTTGTTGATTAAATTCAACCATGTTTCAGTACTAAAGTATCTGTAGAAATGTCTAGAATATTATCTGAGGTTATACTGGAAACAATACCTCATTGCTGAAGGCCCGGGGTCTGGGTAACGATAGCTGCTCGCTTGACAACAGGGCGGGGTCTGCTCTTGGGGCTGTGGGAGAACGCTTTGGTGTCAGTTAGATATATGTTCAACACTATCAACACTCACAGACACACTGTTAGATATATGTTCAACACTATCAACACTCACAGACACACTGTTAGATATATGTTGAACACTATCAACACTCACAGACACACTGTTAGATATATGTTCAACACTATCAACACTCACAGACACACTGTTAGATATATGTTCAACACTATCAACACTCACAGACACACTGTTAGATATATGTTCAACACTATCAACACTCACAGACACACTGTTAGATATATGTTCAACACTATCAACACTCACAGACAAACTGTTAGATATATGTTCAACACTATCAACACTCACAGACACACTGTTAGATATATGTTCAACACTATCAACACTCACAGACACACTGTTAGATATATGTTCAACACTATCAACACTCACAGACACACTGTTAGATATATGTTCAACACTATCAACACTCACAGACACACTGTTAGATATATGTTCAACACTATCAACACTCACATACACACTGTTAGATATACGTTATTGTAATACTCAGTAAGTCTATAGCTTAGTAAAGTATAGATTTTGGTTCTCAGTCATTTGGTCCTCAAAAAATGCATCATTATTCAAAAATACTCTCGACTAGACTGTATGTCTTTTCAATATAATATAACCTACACGACACGTCAAGACTTTCATTCCAGCAGGCAACAAACAAAAATATACGTAAAACAGAAACTGAAAGTGAAATAGGAAACGGTTCAAAAGTGGAATTTAATACTACTTACTTTTTGCTCGAGCTACTTTGCTGCTTTTGCCAGCTTTATTGTTTGTCTGGTCGGTTGGTATTTGATCCAGTCTGGGAGAAACAGTAATTCACCAATCAATTAATCAATTAATCTATTAATATATTAATACTAGGTGAATTGATCATTAAATATCAAAATTTGTTGGATACTAAAAACGCAAAATTAAAAAAAAATAAGATACCAAAAGGGCAAAATTCCACTGATAATAACGATAGGGAACTGCTTTAGCCACCTTATTAAGACCACATTTTAAGAAATTCTCCAACGAAATTCATCTATATTTTCAAAAAAAGAAGCCCTAACCCAGGATAGCACAATACAGTATTTAAACTATGGTTCACATTTTCACAAACACTGAAGTCATGAGTCTCACTATCTAGCTTGAGATCAAGAACCCATTTGTAAGCCACAATTCACGTGATATTAAACTAAAAATGTAGACATTTCCCCCGCATTTTGGGGGAAGGGAAGTTTACGGCAAATCGAGATTTTACTGTACCTGGTTTGCGAGCTACCCTTGTCCCTTAAACTCAGTTTCAAAAACTCATCTTCACCTGGGGCTGGCTCAAAAGGGTTGTTCGACCAACCTGAAGAAATTAGTGAACTGTAGCTGTATTGTGTGTAATTAGTGAACTGTAGCTGTATTGTGTGTAATTAGTGAACTGTAGATGTATTGTGCGTAATTAGTGAACTGTAGATGTATTGTGTGTAATTAGTGAACTGTAGCTGTATTGTGTGTAATTAGTGAACTGTAGCTGTATTGTGTGTAATTAGTGAACTGTAGCTGTATTGTGTGTAATTAGTGAACTGTAGCTGTATTGTGTGTAATTAGTGAACTGTAGCTGTATTGTGTGTAATTAGTGAACTGTAGATGTATTGTGTGTAATTAGTGAACTGTAGCTGTATTGTGTGTGTGTGTATGTGTTTACAAATCAAAGAATAGTCGTCAATCGAAACATCTGAACTAATTATGATGCACTTATTGACTGTTATCTGAATTACATACAAAATTACAATAGGAAAGACATAATATTCTAAAATTAAATTGGCTCAATTCCAAAAACAGAGACACGGTGCTGGAAGATTATCTGGCTGGCATTGAGCCATGTTTTTAGAGAAGTATAGCCAGTAGTGTAAGTGAGCTGGTACAAAAGAAAGAGAAACTGAAGGATCACATGATTTAATCGCTTTATCCACCTGACTTACCACTCTCTTCAAAATTTGTCTGAAATGGGATATCGTCAGGAAAACGTGGGTTATCTCTTGGGTGGTATAATTAAATGGACTACAAGGCAGCTTGTGCTTTCAGATAAAATCAACAAGATCTCACTCTATCCTAACTATTAAACTGCTCCTCGATCATTATGCTATTAATAGAAATTATTCCAATAAGTACCTTCAGGAATGAAAGTTACATAGCCATTATGCATAGTTTATGCTTTTAAAGCTGTTCGGGATAGCATAGTGGTAGAATACTGCTTACGACGCATGCTTTCCACATGGCATTATGACGTCTTAACATCGTGTAGTGACGTCATAACATCGTGTAGTGACGTCATAACATCATGTAGTGACGTCATAACATCGTGTAGAGACGTCATAACATCGTGTAGTGACTTCATAACATCGTGTAGTGACGTCATAACATCGTGTAGTGACTTCATAACATCGTGTAGAGACGTCATAACATCGTGTAGTGACGTCATAACATCGTGTAGTGACTTAATATAACACATGCTACTCACGCTCCAGATTTTACATGTTATTTTACTTTTCTACAAGCCATACATACATGCAGGACATCTAAATCATATCTAGATATTGTGTTATATGTTGATTGCTATACACTGATACATTTACCACTACAGCCATCGTATATCCTCAATTAGGAACTTGGATTTGATAACAACTGAGCAAGAGTCACGCACCCAATATTTTACAGTCAACAGATGTCGTGGCCACTTTTTAGTAATATTTTATTTGAACTACAGTTATCATCAGACAGAATTTTTAACGAAGAAATCATTCTTCAATGGCTGCGTGACTCTCTACTCAAAAATAAAACCTGGAAATATGGCGGCAACCGGACGAACCTCACTGCCGTAAGATAACCCACTTCGGTACACAGGGTTGTTGACGCCCTCCTCCCTACTGGTGGCGGCGCTGCGTGGTAGTCTTGCTGGAGTGGGTGCTACGCTGCGCAGTGGTCCCGCACCGCTTGACAACTGACCCGCGCTGCTACTCATCTCGTAGCTCCTCTTTTCCTCCTCCCACAAGAAAGGATTACTCATCGGGTTGGAAATATTCTTGAGGAAAGTGGTGTCCGATTTGGCACGAGAGTGACCCCGGCGACTAACAACCTTGTGGGAGGGAGAGGCAGGGGGTGGCGGTAGAAAGACCAGCGGAGAGGTAGTGGAGAGGGGAGTCGCTGGGGTGGCTGGCGGGGGTCTTTGGTGCTGTAGAAAGACAGTCAAACTAAGGTTGTTCCGTCAAGTCTAATGTGTTTCCTCTTCATGCTGTGCCTTTTGCTCACAAAACGCCTCCTATTCCCAAACGGCTTGTATAAAAATGCACTTTTTTGAGGTCACAATCAAATTTTAGAGTTCCTAAATCATGTCATCGGATTAGAAAAGAGTCAGAATTGTGCTTTTGTAAATGTGCTTGAAAGCACTGTCACTCTTATAATTCACCAGAGTAAGAAATGTAATTGTATTCACGATTCCATGCTCTATACTCAAGAAGTCACCAAACAGGGAGAAGGACATGTTTTGATCAGAAAAAGACACAACAGAGAGACGATTTATGGGTGTCAGTGTACGTCGGTCAGATAACATGCTGTATTACTACTATGCATTATAGTCGCATCATAGTCGCACTCATAGCAGTTTGCACAGTCACATTACAGGTATACTCTATATACGGTCTAGTCATGCCTGGGTCTAGATGCATCATGCAGTTCAACGTTAAGCCCGTTTGTATTCAAAACATAACTTCATTAGTTGATAAAACTGGTAGGATAACCCGCATGGATTCCCCTGGGATATCCAATGAATTCGTTCGAATGTTACTAATTAGGAGTTAACAAGACTTAACGTTGAACCGATCAGGCCAGAAAAGACTTGTACATTTAGCACTCATACCAGGTATTAAGAAACGAACATGAGACAAGCTATTGGTTTATTTAACTTACAGGGCTGGCGTTGGCAGAGGATGTACTTCCCCAGGGATCTTCACCTTTGGTCAGCTGAAAATAAAGAGTCGTGTCATTCATTTAATTTTGCTACATTTATAAGACATGGAAGAGTATAGGATGTAAAGGCGTGCTGTTCAAGTGAAAATGGATAAAACTTAGACATTCAACGTTGTAACTGGGATATGACTAGAAGCCAAATTGGGCTGATTTTTACCCACGATCTTCAAAAATGTGAGCACGAAAATTTTAACCTAGTTACAGATAAGCGGTAAGTTTTGATGTCGAAAAAATAATTATGATTTTAGAGACATTGGCAAGAGAACAACCTGCGGACTAGAATGAAGGCTGTGTCGCTTTACTCTGACTTCTAAATCATTAGTGTCACGTGACGTCATCACACTATCACGTGATGTCATCGTTATGTCACGTGAGGGCGCGGCGTGATCTCGTGATAAAGCAGTTTCGGGGGGTGCTATAAGTAAGACTTCGCTCGGTTTGTTGATAGCTCGAGGTCGAGATCTTGATTTGACCGTGGAACTGTCCTCATTCGGAGTGGCTGGTTCCACGCTGGGTTGCAAGATTGTTGGGTTTGAAACTAAAAAAATATGTTAAGTTTACAGAGGATGGGAGGTAATTCGATATATTTTGGATGTTTCTACACTCTACAGTCTACATTAAATAATTGAATAGCAGTAGAACATAATATTATAATATAACATACTGTTTGTTGGTATGGTCTTGAGTAACTAGCGCAGGTTGGACCCGTTTGATTGAAGGAGCCGGCTGCACCACCTCTTTTAAGGAAGCAGGGACTTGCTCTTTACTTTTCACCTCATCGTTCTAAATTAGAGGCGGGTTATGGTACTGTACCTACAAAATCAGCAGACAAATAACCTTTTAGTTTTAACGGTTGAAATATATATATTACATAAACTTAAAGGATGAAAATGATGCTGAAATTGTCATTTATACTCACCTTCAATCGTGAGATGATCTGTCTTGCATTTAATCTATCAGAAGGATTAACTTTCAACGTATCTCCTGAAACGAAATATCTTTGTGGCACGGACTGTTGAATGACAATGTACAATGTACAATGTACGGTTTCCTTTCAATAGATGACGGTACCCATGAGAAGATATACCACATTTTCTCTCAAAACACAGAAAAAGCGTGGAGAGCTCTACAAAGTACAGTCTTAATAAACTGCTAAAAATTAGCGGAGGTCACAATTACAGACGATTTATGACGCAGTAATAGTAACACTCTCAAAGAGGACCGTTTTCAGAGCGAATTTGATTTAAGGGCTGCAGCTTGATTCACACTTCCCTGATTTTGAGTGTCATATTGTTTCCAAACTTTAATTCTCACCCTAACAGTTAATCAATTATATACGACCAGAACACAGGGATGAGCCGAGTCCGACATTAGAAGACGCTACATTCACTGTTCATGTGTAAACTATGACTGATGCACATCGACTGATGAGGAAGCTACATTCCGCTAAATTGTTCCTACACACCTTAGATCAGTAAAGCTAAAGCTGGCGAGCAAGAAATTTCTAACTTCTATTTGTGTCTAATCTTAATCTGATCTATGCTTTAATTCTTCAATTATACAAATTACGTATACATAAGGGATCGTTCACATATGAATTATGATATGAGGTAGGCTAGCCAGGGAAGGGGTATTCATAATTTACGCTAATTTTTACACGATATCCATGTGCAAAACGGCTTGAGGATGGTCAAAATATGGCTAACTCAACATGTGAACGATCCTCAAGACGTTAATACTAACTAAAACTCACGAATGATGGAGATGAGATTGTCGCTATATTTATCAGGGTCAGGGATGGCGAACTTAGCGCGAGCTATCGCGAGAGTGTTCTCTTCAAAGGGTGTGGTGAAGAAACAGAGCTTGTAAAGTAAAACACCCAGTGCCTGGATGAAGGTTAGGTTAATATGTCACGGCAACAACGACAACAACAACAACAAAAACTACATGGCTAACCTAGCAAGCTAGGAACGAGGGGCTGATTTCATTTTCGTGTAGCGCTCGTAATGTAGTGATATTTAACTACATTACCGAGTGCAGTGAAGGCAAATACAGTTTCTTAACTCTACATATCATATTTGTGTATCGCGACTGCTACATAAACATCATCCATTATCGAATGGATTTACCCAGAGATCTGCCGCCGGTCCTATCTTGTACCCGAGATACATATCGCACATTTCAGGCGCTCTGTAAGCCAGCGTGGTGAACCTGTGCAATATTTTCGGTAAATCTTCAGTAGTTTATATTTTGGGATTAGGATAAAAACCAAAAGCTTATAATTATTAGCACTAGTATAGTAATGCACGTAGCAGCCAGCACGAAATGTGTCGTGCAAATGAAGAGCTTTTTCATTTTTGACCAAGAGCTAAAATTGAATTAGTCGCGCGACGCGCGCGTTTAAGTTGGAGTAAGTGCTATAACTTTAGTACTTTAAAATTAAATCTTCAGTAAAAACTAGCAATAAATTATTTTGGGCGTCATAAGTCACAGGTTGGAGATTAAGTTAAAGTGTTAAAATAGAATTCATGCTTTGTGAATCAGTATAACATTTGATGGACCAAGCGATCTCTTTACATAGGGTAAGAACTGTGTATCTACTCACTTCAAAATATTTTCTTCGACAAAATTGTGTCCATGTGCCTGAAATTTTAACGTCTTATGGTGAATTTACCTAATTTTTGTACAAAGACTAAATAGAAGCATACTTAAATATGTAATTAATAGAAAAATTGAAAAAGGTCTTGAAAGTCCACCTCTGGATCCAAGTCTCCTTGATGAGCGCTTCCAAAGTCACACAATACATACTCTTTACTGGGTCCTATCAGTATATTTTCAACCTGAAAAATTATAAATATTTACTTTTACCAATTAAGAGTAATAGAGCACAGTATACTTAGAAAATATGGAAATAATGAAGAATCTAGAATTAGCAGTTATCTAAACATCACGATTCGACGTAAAGAAAATTGAATAACGACAAAATCTTAGCATGAATATTGAAACAATTAAAAGTTAACAAGATAAATGTACCTTCAAATCCCTATGAGAGTACCCGTTCTCATGCAACAGAGCAACAGCATCAACAATACCAGTAAATATCTGCCTGATCAATGTTTCGGTAAACCCGGATGACAAATGCTGGTTCATCAGATCCACCACCGTGCCGTCTGAAGAAATTATATTGAGGTAATATTGAGGTAATATTGAGGTGAGATTGAGGTAATATTGAGGTGAGATTGAGGTAATATTGAGGTGAGATTGAGGTAATATTGAGGTGAGATTGTGTTTCTTCAGGGTGGGGAGGTGGTAATAGTCTGATAGAGTCAGTTGTAAAGGCATTATGAGACTATAGTGCACCGATTAAGAATTAGCAGTTAATATTCCTGATGATTATACATAGTATAATAGACGGCCTCGTGGTATTTCCGCTCGACACACTAGGATCTCTGAACATACTTTTAACCGTACAAATACAATCGATTAAAAGTGGTCCGGCAATGGTTAGATTGATTTTCATGTGTATTTTTAATGACTGACCTTACTGAGCTGAGACCAACACTATAAAAATATGGTAAGTTATAGAACTCCTGACCAAACGAGTGCCGAAGGCACGAGTTTTGTCAGGAGTTCTATAAATTGCTTATGGTACGGCACAAGACAACAGTTTTAGGAACATTTTCCGACCAAAATTTTGAAATTTGGTGCCTTTTAACCGTGTCAAATTGGCAAAAAACTGTAACTACTTCCGACACAAAGTGTTCATTGTCCAATGAGCATCCTGCCATGCTGCTACCATCGTGTTACTCTCGTGTTTGCCACATGACAGCTTACCAAACTGCTATTGGACAGCGCACGTTTGTCACGTGACGATTTGATTATTGATACTTATTGAGCACTGTATTTCATAGATCACATTTATCGAGTACAGTACTGAATAAATGTTAAATTCCTGTTAAATTCCTTTATGAAAGTAATTCCTTTGCGATAGACACTCCTCTAATTTCCAACGATTACAGTGATATTTCAAGCTTGACTCAACCCTTGCTGTTCTCTCAAACTATAAGGATGTGAATTGTGAATCTAATTTTGCTTGAGCATGAAATCCAGCCCTTCTCGCTGGCTAATATAAGTCACGTTATCTATCAGCTGACTGTACCTCGTGACTGCGTCACTCGGTTACCACGTGCATGACAAACTGGTGCCGTACCATAAGCGCAGCTACATCATGGTAAATACAAATAAATTTCAGTGCAATGTTTTTGTTGTGCACTTACTTGGACAGTGCTGCATGAGAAGTAGCACTTCATAAATCCCGTTTCCAATGTGCTTTGTGTGGTGTCCTTTAAATGATACCATAGCTGGATGCCGGTGAAACGATTTCTGAAAATAAATCATCTGGTAAATTAAAAACCTTCTAATAAATAAATAACCTTACAAGCGCTCAGGTTCTTGGCACAATCTGTTAGGGGGCATGGGTAGGTGGGTATTTCCTCGAATTGACTTTTTAGTCGTTTTTAATAGATAGGAGTGATATCTATCAGCGTTATCATTGGTCAAAGTTAAGCGCTTTTGTGTAATTTCTTAATTTCGAAAAAAAAACGAGGTCCAAGATTTTCAAAGTCTAAGAAAAAATGCTTCAAGGCCTCATCTCATAATTTTGTATGACTGATCATGATCTCTTCTAAATGATCCCTGGCACATATCTTGAGCGTCTCATAGGTATAGGAAAATATAGATTTGTAGACTCGATTTTCAGTGTATGCGATCGAAAATCGCTGCACACTACAATCATACATGAGCACTGACCTTTGACCAACGACAACTTCGGCTAGGAACAGTATTTTTCGATGGGACTAAAAGCAACTAATTATTACACTAAGCAACTAAGGGATATTACTCCCCTCTATTTACTCCTCCTCTTTAATTAGAAACGACTAGAAAATAGGTTTCGAGGAAATTTTCATGAAGACCCCGGCTCCCTTGTTCCTTAATAATGAAAGGAGGTCCAGAGCATAAACTTGCTAGAAGCTATTTTTTAAATTTGAAGCCAGTGTCGATGACAAATGATTTCTATTTTCGTGAAGAGCATAAGTAAAATGGGAAGGGAAAGTTTAACGGACTTAGCTTAAAATATGCAGATACTCTGGAATTTGTAAAGAACCATTTAATTGATTATTATTAATTGTTATCATAGTTAAAGAACTGACCATTATAAGAATTTCTTGTTTACAGTTTTCCAGATCAACTTGAGAGTTGACTAACATTCTCTTCAGTGCAAATATTCTGTTCTTTGTGGTGTCCCGAACTAAAAACACAAACGAGAAACCTCCTGAAATTATTTGGTTATATTTGTTATTACTTGATTAAATAGATAAGTTATTACTTTATTAAATAAATAAGTTATAAGATAAGTTATTCAATTTAATTAATTTTAATTAAGTAAGTCATCTACATGAGAGGATTTTCAAATTTAGAGACTTTGTCAATGTCATAAAACAAAACTAAGTGATGAGCAAACGCTACTACTTATTTCATTTACATGATTCTTCATTAATATCAGAGCAGAATAATTTCACCATTTTATTGTATAATTGATTAATTTACAGCTGAAGGAATAATCATTTAATAGCTTATTAATTGTTATATATTTAATTGTTATATATTTGGTAAGATTCAAATACATCTGGTGACCACGTTAACTATACATTGTACGAATAGTATGCTTAACAGAACTGATCGCGGAAATAACGTGTACACTGTACACTGTACAGTGTACAACGTCAACAACAAACATCTTATGTACAATGTAACAGTCCGGGTATAGTATTTTATTGTATAGTACTACTAATATAGTATAGTACTACTAATATATTTACAATACACTACAATCTAGATGTACGAAGGGGTATTCTATGAAGATACTTTCTCTTTTGGTAGGGCCTAGGAACACATAACCTTGAGTATGGAGGTGGAGGTCTCCGACATTATTATCACTGCATATCTGAACGTGAACAATGAAGAGCAGAACATTGGCCCTTTAGGACTGCTATTCTTGTGGAAAACTATATATATGTGTTTACACAAGAGGCCTTTTAAATCAATAATTTGTACAAAGTGTAATTTACACTACATGGAATCGCCCATATAATATGAATTATATCTATTTCTTCCTGGATTGTAGAGTAAAAACTTAAATATTATTCAAAAGCGTACATGCACCAATTTAACTGTGTTGTAATTTATAGCTCACCGTAAATATTATATGAATTACTGCAATAACACATGTGATGATAATGGCTATTTAATTTAGAGGAAGGAAATAGAAATGGTACCACATGCTTATACTTATTATACTACACTATTAAGAGAAATACAAACAAAATAGGCGTGATTATGTAACCTGCTCACTGCACTGAAAGGTAAAGAATACTAGATAAATTTAAAACTATACATATACAATATAAGTGTATAATATCAATCACTTTTATTTAACCTTGATTCAGATCTCAGATCTCTCTTTGATCAAGCCACAAGAACTTTTATACTCAAATCTAAACTAATTAAGTTATTATTCCAGACATAATTCTAACAATTGGTTAATTAATTGATTCAACATCAAAAAATTAGCATACCTTCAGCGATGACATCCTCAACGACAAGTGTCAGGTCCCCTACACCATAGTGCTTACCAACAAAGGAGTCATACTGAGAATCCTGCTTCGACGATGCAAACAGCTTTTTCATGTTTTAATCTTACATTTGTTACTGTCATGTTGGCATTCTGAACTGAAAATATGTTCCATTTAGAAAACATCATATAATTTGAATCATTGCAGGGATGTTATTCAAATCTCACTGTAGGCACATCATGCATAGTGTAGAATGTTACAGAAATCTTGTCTACTTAGAAAAGAGTAATAGAATAGAGTAAAATAAGAATAACGATAATTAAAATAATAGAATACTAGAACAAAATCCACTGAATTATCTAATTCAAGAGCTAGAGCAAAGTAATGAGTGTGAACAGAGTGTGGTGTATTTGAACATTGTGTTTATATGATAAAAGAAAGTGAGGACTCAAAATTATTTGTTGAGAAATTAACTTATTAAATACTTGAATGTCTGTCTCTTTATGAGATTCGAATTTTAACCCAACATAGCAGTGAATCAAAGTGAACGTAACATACTGTAACCTCCAATCTGTTGCATCACCAAGTTTAAATAATCATTGTATATAGTATAATAAGAATAATTGAAATTCAAAAGAGCCCATAAGTCAGTGTGCAAAGGTTTGGCTTATATAAAACATAGCCGCTTTTCAGAATTGGTGGTAAGTGGTTTAATCGATGGTTTTGTACCCCAAATATGTGGTATTAAAGAGAGAAAAAAAATTCTCTTTCTTAAATTGACTAATTCGGCCAGTTTTGACTGGGCAAGTTCATGCTTTTGTACCATTTTTACTTTTGCAATTCAACTGCAATAGTGAAGTCCCGGCCGAAGGCACGGGTTACTCTAGTTAGTCTCACAACGTGATAGAACATAAAATAATAATAATAAATTAGTTTTATTTTTATGCGGCCAAAATTTAAGGGGTAAAACAATTTAAAATGAACGTTTAATAATAATAATAAATTAATGTTATTTTTATACAGCACCAAAAGGTTAAATAATTTAAATTAAACCCTTGCTCAGCTGTAAATGATAATTAATTAACGAGATCGTGCATCTTTGGGATCTTTGCCTTGAACGGAGGTGAAACAAGAAACTGTTCAGAAAACAGAAGTTAGTAACAGTTAATTAAATTAAATTGTAAACCCTTATTCTCAGCTATGATTATCATTATTAAATCAAAATAGCAAATAATTTAATTTATGATCGGAGGGCATTTTTTGATGTAAGGGTATTTCATGCCCCAGCCCCCTCCAATGCAAGCAAACCGATACCAGCAATGTACCTGTCCCATGAAAATGAGAAAAAGCGATGTTACAATGCAAGGGTTCTTGAAGTGGAGAAAGGAAGCTTCACACCTTTAGTGTTCTCGACTTCTGGTGGAATGGGTGGTGAAGCTGAGAGACTGGTCAAGAAGCTGGCCAGTAAGATGGAGTACCACACTGGCCAGAGGTACTCAGACGCTGTAGGATACATAAGAAAGCGCCTTCGCTTTGAAATCCTCAGAACAACAGTGATTTCTCTCCGTGGAGACAGAGGTGCGAGAAAAAACATTGTTGATATAAACAGTCTAGATCTTAACTTGGAGCCACAAGGCCAAGGGTAAACAATTTTTTGATTGTTAAGGGAATTTTTTGAATTCTTAAAGGGTTGATTTTATATAGGGTCATTGCTATATTATGTGTATATTGTTTGAATATTTTATATAAAAAAATAATTTATGATCGGTCATCCCCTTTATATTATAAATGGGCAATAACATACTCTTCATAACAATTCAATGAAACAATAAGTTTTCATTGTCTAATACAAATTCATGTCTGGTTTTGAGAACTATTTTCGGTCTTTCATTGTGGGAGTTCCCACATTTGTTGGTTGAGAATGCTCAATATAACATAGCTTGACTGCTTTATTGACCAAGGTAGGAACTGGGGCGGACATCCCAACATAAGTTTAAGACATATATAAGACATATATTTTGTTCTAACACTTATTTTACTTCATACATTCCACTGAGCTAAATCAGCAAAGGGATGGCGCGGCGGCTTCTCTGGGATATAACACATCCTGAAGCAGCCCAACACGATGTCCCAACGCACTGGTGTTGGGATGTCTGCCCAGGTCAATAAAACAGTCAAGCATCATCTGTGTTATGTTGAGCATTCTCAACCAACAAATGTGATAACTCCCACAATGAAAGACTGAAACAGATCTAAAGAGACAATTAACAGAATCGGAGTAATAGACTTGAATTGTAGATATAATCTATGTTAATAATAGTTTTAAATTATTAGCTATTTTAGATTTAATAATAATCATACATTCAAACAGCCATATTTGTTACACGAGTGTAACCAGGCAATTACGGGAAGCTAAATGATACAATTAGTGACAGTTAGATAGTGAGTACCATAATTTCTTCGCCCGAGACTTCACTGCAATGGGCAGCTCCCCCATTTAACCCTCACACTTGATTTTTCAAGCATTCGGCTGAGTGGACCAGTGGTGAGGGGAGGGGCTGCATTAGGATTTTTCTACATAGGATTCTTAGCTGAGAATCGAACCTGGAACCTCGTGAAACGCTTTAATAATTTAGCAGGTATATTTGACCAAATAAACCACTCAGCCGTGTTGGACTGCTTCAGAGGTGTTAGATCAGAGAACTTGTATTGAAAGATTGCGCATTTAAAGTTTTAACCTTGGTCTGACGTGCATGCGTGAAACTTTTGTCCAAAACAAAATATGAAACTTTATATAAATCAATGAATCTATTTAGAAAACAATTTTTTTCATTGTACTAACGTTGTACTTATAAATTCTATAATCCTATTTGAAATGATTTTCAAAGTTAAAACAATTTTCTGGATGGCAAAAACTGTTTCTTACATTGTATGACCCGCCGCGCACGAGTGCGCGGCCACCTCAGTTAAACAAAAATTTCAGTTAAACAAAAATTTCAATTTTATGCCATTTATTACAGATTAAACAAGTTTACAATAAATCAATTTGATATTTAACGGAATCCTAATTCAATGTGCAGTATGGTTGTCACTCTTTAAATAGATTAGATATAGGTTGACGGGGCAAAGGAGTGTGCGTGCTGTTCGCTATTGCTCACACCAAACGGCAACCTAGTAAATGTTTTGTATGAACACCGGTCTCCATCACGACACAAAATTAGGATTGTAGAATTTATTGTATAACTATTAGTGCAGTGGAGGTAGCGGTGTGGTGCATTAATAGAGTGACAGCCTACTGATTTAGAGTTGTTTTTAAGTGAGCATAATAGGTGTATTTTTGGATCAAATGGCAACTTTAAAATTTGTTCTTTTAATCATTTATTAAATATCAGTTTAAAAATATATAAATCTGGAATCTGTTCACTCTGTGAACCAGTCCTATAAAAATTTCAAAAACCCTCCTAAATTAAATATTAAAAACGTCTCAGTAATGGAAATAGTCATACAATTAAGAAATTATCCAAATTCTTAATATCTACCTAAGAGAAAAATACCTACCTAAGTCAATTTCTACCTGTAATACACTAAATATTAGGTTAAATACATAGGTGGTGGAGTCAGCACACATTTACAAAAATCAAAATTGTTTAATAGGAGGAGCCTGTGGGCCGAGATCACTGGATTAAATTTGATGACGGGGATTGTTTTCAAATGACAGCTGCATTATGTCATAATCGCTTGTGGTCCATGCCGAATCATTATAAGCATGTTGCAGCTTAAGAAGTGCCTTTTTCAGGCGACTTTTAGCAAAGCTAATCTTGTAGGAGTAGTCAAAGAGCTTAAGTTTAGGTGCAATTGTGTTCCAAATTTTTAGTAGTAGTCCAAACCTGTTTAGTAGAAACCTGAAACGCTACACAGTGAAACGACAATGGGGCCGGTACAACTTGTATCACGTTGTAACTATTGTCTTTTATTATATTGTCGTTTTACTAAGTCATGAGTGTTTATTTCACTTTAGCGTTTGTACGATGCAGTGGAGCCGCGCACGAGTGCGCGGCGAATCATACAATGTAAAAAAAGTTTTAGTCATCCAGAAAATTGTTTTAACTTTTCTAAGGCCAAGTTGGACTCGTCGACGGTCCTTTATTTGGAATAAAAATATTTGGAACAAATATTTAAAGACGCGAGTATTACCCGTTAAATGCCAAATGCAAAGTAACTATATTGTATATTTATTCGTTACAAATAAAAATGTTACAAATAAAAATGATTCATAATGTTGCAATTTCCGTTATAGTAGTTAGGAGAAGCCCAATAGTACATTTTGCCGATCTATTACATTGCTTTTTACTGCAGTTTACTAAATTGTTATTGCGAGAAAAATTTATTAATGCGCTGCGCAGTTCAGTAATGCATCGCGCTTCAACAAAAACAATTAATTTAATATAAAAAGATACAATTTTTATTTACAACAAAACAATCAATATTTGTAGCGAAATGCGCTACTGTGCCGCGCCGAGCTGCGATGAATTGACATTTTCAATTAAAATCAATACATAATGTTATATTCATAAATAAATTCAAATTTGAATTTCAACCATATATACATCCCGCCGCGCACACAGCCACACATTGTTGAGAAATCCTTATGTGCGGCTGTTTGCGCCGCGCACAGGATCCATTTAATTTGTATCTTACAATTACATGTCACATTTATTAATTACTAGAGCCAATTAGTTTAAGTTAAATGATGTTATTTTTTAAAATTACGTCGAAGTAATGCACGCCGCTTTTTTCTCGAAATGTTAGCCCGAGGCAAGTACTACGATTTATAAATATGTAGGAATAATTTAGAAATGTTATGCTATTATACAAATTAATCAAATTTATAGGGTTCAATTCTATTTTGTGGTCCTATTGCATTATGCACTACCCACTGGCAAGTATTTGAGTGAAAATCTGGGCTCTTATAGTGGCTGAATATACAGAGTGGCCCAAAAGTAACTGCCCACACGTAACCCTTTAATAACTCACGTAATTCTTTTTAGAATATTGAAATAAAGGGATTATGGGCAGTGGTACTTGATAATCTTAAAGAATTCTAAAATACAGTGATATTTGTACAAGTTTTGAGCCGTTAGAATGTTTAATCTATTGAAAATGGGTTTTGTGTGCTCCTTTTCAAAGTGTTGATGGTCTAGTTTTTTAAATATGAGTCGAGATCACAAGAAAACAACAAATTTTTTTTCTTCAAGAAAACAACACATTTTTTATTTAAATCAATTATAGCAACAATTTTAAAAACTTTAAAGTTCTTCTATTACCATGGAATATACTACGGGTATGGTGACTTGGGCTATTGAGTTGTTAAGTAGATTAAGATTAGTAAACCTGCACTTGAATTGTATTTATAAAAACTAGAAATTAGGCTTCACGGTAAAATGGAGAAGCAGGCTGATCTTGGAGAGAGCAGACCGTAAAGTTTACGCACCCACCAGGGCTACCTACCTACCCCAGTTGTTCTTTTTGGTTTATCAGCTTGTATTGTTATATTTATGAACCCCAAGTCACCACACTAAGAAGAAGTATGTTTAAAAAATAATAATAAGTTAAGTTAATATCATCATATCAGTTTTAAACAGTAAAAGTTAAGTTGATGATTGAATTTTCTAGTTAATTTAATGGTTCAAACGTTTGGGAATATAATAATGTTGGTATTTGTATCTGTATCTGCTGCAGCAATAATATCGATATGTCATTTGTCTAGAAAATTTACGCCTCTTCAATAGATATTGGGTCGGCAATTTGGTGAGTGAGTGATGAACTGGTTTGGTCTGTGACTGAGTGAGGGGCGATGTGAAAGTTGTGGTAAGTCCAGGTGTTATTATTGTTGATGGATTGGGATCCCAGGATGATACTTTTACAGCGTAATTTAACCAAAGATACAGAAGTAGTGAGGATTTCCCCATTCTCATTTAGAATCCGTTTATGTATGCTATTCCACAATTTGGAGGCTATATAAAGAAACGTGTTAGTTTTTCTTGGGAGGATTACGACATTGCTTGTATCACGTTTTGATGAGTCTATAGTACAATACAAAGAGTATGGTGTGCGAAATTTCATGATTCGAAATATCTCAGATATACAGTGGTATTTGTACAAGTTTTGAACAATAAGCAATTTTAGTCGATTAAAAATGGGCTTGGTGTGCTCTTTTTCGAAAAAAGCAGCTCCTAACCTCTGTTTTGTATAAGGTCTGGCTCGTGCACAAGTGGCATGTTTGTCGAGGTATGCATTTAGGTCTCCAAAAAGGATTCTTATACAACGTTTCTGAGTTATGAACAGCTTATCGTTTGGTTGGTCTTTGAGGGCTGAGCCCCAAACACTTATTCCGTAAGCAAGATGTGATTCCAATAATGCAGAGTATATTTTTTGGTAGTGTTCCCCTGGAACTGAATGTTTAATCCTGTTAAGTGCTCCTGTAGTGGATCTAATTTTTTTTCTTAGATATTCTATATGTGGGCCCCAGCTAAGTTTTTCATCAATTACTACACCAAGAAATTTGGTGTTGCTAACCTTGACAATTTTGTGTCCATTTATAAATATTCCTTGTGATTTGTCATATTCATTGGCATACGGCCTAACTCTGGCGCAGGTTTCATCAGATTCGTATGCAGGTAGAAAATGTATGTAGCAGCATTTAGACATATTTATATGTAAGAGATTACTTCTCATGAATTTGCATATGAAATCAAGAACTTTATTGGCCTTCAAGTATGTTGATTCTTTGGACGGTCCAGTGATAAATATATTTGTGTCATCAGCATAGAGCACAAATTTGCATTCATCGCCTTTGTAACAGTTTATTATGTCGTTCATATATAATAAGAAAAGTAGAGGGCCTAGTATGGAACCTTGGGGAACTCCATATTTTACATTCACCAAAAAGGATCCTTATACAGTGCTTCTGTGTGATAAAAAGACTATCATTGGACCGTTATTTGAAGACAACACCCCAAACACTTATACCATAACTGAGATGTGATTCAAAGAGAGCATTATATATTTTCAAATATAGTTCAGAAGGTATCGAGTACCGAATTCTGCAGATTGCACCAGTCATAGATCGCAGTTTTTTTACGGATGCAGTGCATGTGGGCAATCCAGTTTAGCTTACTATCTATAACAACACCTAAGAATTCTTTTTAGAATTGCACAGAAATTTCAGACATTATTGACTGGGTCAAACTTAGATTTCCTGAAAGTTTCGTCAAATTTAATTAAATACAGTGGGTGTGGCACGCCATACTCCCTATTTTTCACTATTTTCACCATAAAGTAAGAAGGCTTTCAGCTAGGAACTTCAAAGATTCTAGACATGTTTGGTTTGATAATTAAAGTGCTTTCCCAAAATTTCAAGCTTATTGTTACAATTTAACCGAGTTATGACCCTTAATTAAGATATTGCAGATACGTGATCTTGGCACTTAATCATTGATTTCGTCACCCAATCAGTAATCTCATCGGGAGCTATTCGCTAGGGAGTAGGGAGCAACAATGAGACTCATTAGGCGGTAACGAGCATGTTGGTGGATGACGATCTGATCACTTTGAGTGAATACTGATAATGACGTTCCTTAAAACCGAAGAAATTTGCGTTATAGCGCTTTGGTTGCTGTCCTAAAAGTAGTCTCCAACCAATTAGGGCATTGATTGAGTGAAGATATCACTGAGTGAGTTATTAAAGGATTGCGTGTGGGCAGTTACTTTTGGGCCACCCCGTATATTCAGGCACTATAAGAGCCTAGATTTGCACTCAAATACTTGCCAGTGGGTAGTGCATAATGCAATAGGACCACAAAATAGAATTGAACCCTATAAATTCGATTAATTTTTATAATAGCATAACATTTCTAAATTATTCCTACATATTTAATATTTATAAATAACTAGAATTGTTTTAACTAAAATTATTTCAGTAGTTACTACTATTATGTATTCAATAGAGTAATTACCACTTTTGTATCCGTGTATCGTCACAAAACTGTAGACCAAATATCTATTGAAGTGGCATAGATCTTTGTAGGAATTAGGAGCTCAACAGATACAAAACCAAGCTTACATATTGATTATTGGTATTATTTAAAAAAATATTGTTTTATGATGTCCGAAAATATTCTGCCCATTTTGTAAAGATTAAATTGGAACTTTTTGGAATTCAAATTATCATATTATCTATATTATGTATTTTAAACTTGGCGAAATCCCCCGTTGCAACGGGGACAAAAAAACACTGAAAATTGACCTTAAACCGATCGTCCGTTCTGAACAATTTTAGCTAATTTTAGGGTTGTAGAAAAAAGGATAGAAATAGGAGACAACATTTTTAGAATTTTGCACAGAAGAAGAAACTTTTGTGCATGTCCTCTAAAAGAAATAAAAAACCATCTCTTCAGTCTTCATCTATGATAGTACTCATGCTAGTACTTCACCCTGTCTCTAGGGATTTAGGAGTGATTTGGCCTTAATTAAATTTCTGGACTCCGGTATAATAACATGCTAAATACAGTCATGAATCCTGATTCCTATTATAACAAGGATCTCTCTCTCTCTCTCTCTCTCTCTCTTTCTCTTTCTCTCTGTTGTGATTTAAAGCATATAGGCTAAATATACATAATACATGTATTATAACCGTGGTTTAACCTTGATTGTACTTAAACATTAGAATAAGAATTATACAGCAAATTACACAATGATATTATCAAATAATTCGCATTTGATTATGAAACTACGAAGAACATTCAAATCAATTTTATGAATTGTCTCATATGACGGTAAACCAAAATTTAAACCACACTAGTGCAACTTCTGCCTTCGGACGGGTTTCACTGTTGCAGTTAAAAAGGTGCAAAAGTATGAACCTGCTCGATGGACCTGCAACAAAATTGTCAAATTGGACCCACTACGACTACTTACTAGTTACTACAGGACTAGAGCTGTGAGCCGTGATCAAATTAGAACTTGTATACACTTCAGATATATATAATATATTCTGCAGTGATAAGTGACCAAAATAAATGCAAAAAGTACCATTTAAACCACTGCACTTAACGATTTTTAAAACTTAAATTATTTTGCTTCGGCAGAGTCTTATCGGCACTATACTGAAAAAAATCGGTCCCCAAACTCTTATCGTTTTCTTGATTAAGCGGTTTGTAAATTAAAACCAAGCAGATGCAGTTTCTAGCATCATTTGCATTACTGATGGTATGTTATGGTATTAACCATAATAATCTGTCTGTAGAAAATCCCATTTTAGTTTCTTATAATGGTAATTGGTACTACATATATCACTCTGTAGTAGACGTTGGCTGAGCCTTCCGGTTACATTCTGTCAGCAGAATTCATCATCTTATTACGGACTATAATTACGATGTTTAATACTTGCTGTCAGGAACGCAATTAACCAAAACAATAGTGAATTCTTTGCCACCCACCGAAACACTTGGATCGCTGTAAGGACATTAAGGAATAAGTATAAAGAGAACAGTGACACTTACCATTTAAGGTAGTTATGTCAAAGAACGAGCAATTGTCTTTACTTTACGGTAAAGACCCCCAAAGAGAGCTCATCAAGAATTTACTAACAAGTGACAACGTTCTGAAGAAAGGTAAGCTGATAAACAAAAAGTACAAACTTTGAATATTATATATAAACGTTTCTTTTGCATGGATTGCTTTCTTTAAGATGAAATAATGATAATGAATAACGAATCCCTAAGGCGAACTATACGACTATGACGTTCCTTGTACTACCACTAAAGCTGACGACTACAAAGCCTGGACTGGGGCCGCGTTGAGACCTCCTCAAGTGAAACAGGTTGTTTAAATTTACTAGGGTTGTCCAACTTGTGGGTTTTTGAACCTCCCCGGAGATATTTTCGATGGCGTTTATTCAAGAGGATTGCTATGAAAGTCTTGTTGTTTCACTTCAATTTGGAATAAGCTAGGTTTTCATTATTAGACATTTGCAGATAAACCAAGGCAAAAAGCATCAGGTATTATTTAGAGCACTCGTGTTTAACCCTGACTGTAGAAATAAATCAGCACCGTATTATTTAGAGCACTCGTGTTTAACCCTGACTGTAGAAAAAAGCAGCACCGTATTATTTAGAGCACTCGTGTTTAACCCTGACTGTAGAAAAAAAGCAGCACCGTATTATTTAGAGCACTCGTGTTTAACCCTGACTGTAGAAAAAAAGCAGCACCGTATTATTTAGAGCACTCGTGTTTAACCCTGACTGTAGAAATAAATTAGCACCGTATTATTTAGAGCACTCGTGTTTAACCCTGACTGTAGAAATAAAGCAGCACTGTATTATTTAGAGCACTCGTGTTTAACCCTGACTGTAGAAATAAAGCAGCACTGTTAGCTGTGGAGCCTACTTTAACGCTGACTGTAGAAATAAAGCAGCACTGTTGGCTGTGGAGCCTACTTAATTACTTTTAATAGAATTGCATGCCGTACAATAAAGCAGTTTGAAGTGCACATTTCAGAATTCCAATATATTTCACAAGCTGTTTGGAAAAATAATTATTCCGGCACACTTTTATCCAAAGATGCATGTAAAGATGTAAAGATGCGGTAATCCATAATCAGAGAAGTGAACTATACAGATTGACTCAGAGTTTTATTTTCTAATGTTATTGTGGTTAGCTATTTCATCTAAGTTTGATATTAAATCATACCAAAATATAACCCATAAATACTACACGTTTGACATTTTTGTGATAAAATATCATTAAATAATGGTAAAATTGCAGGAGACACTAAAGACTAATATTAGTTTCGGGTCCTATGTTGCCGGGAAATCCTCTATACACAGTAGTGATTACAACACCAAGAAATACTCAAAGTAAGCCTGTTGATGTCACGTGGTTACTTAATAATTCGTTTTAAATCTTATTTTAATTTGTATTGGTCGATTAAATTAAACATAATTTTATGTTTTCCTTTTTAATATGTAATCGCAGAAGTGACAACTCCAACAGAAGTCTCAACTGAAACAATTTACCGCCAAACTCTACTGTTTTGAATCCTGTTACTCAACTGATTTTACAGGTCAACAGTTTCAAGCCTGCAAATAACATCAACATAATCGACTTGGATCCTAAATACCAAACTGATGCAAACCCTATAACATCATCTTATGCTGCTGAGTTTGACAAGGATGCTCTGGTTTGTCTTTAATATTATTCAATCGATGAAACATTTATTGATAAATTAATTAATAAATTAATTGATAAATTAATTGATAAATTAATTGATAAATTTATTGATCAATTTATTGACAAATTTATTGATCAATTTATGTTATAAACAATTAAAACATTGGTGGTATCCAAGAAGCCCGACAACGTATGACATGATGGTTAGCAGATCATATGACCGCATACCAATCATGATATTTCTTTCATTCAAATTTCATGATATTATGTAATGAATGGTATCGTGGTATCTTGGTATCTTGGTATCTTGGTATCTTGGTATCTTGGTATCTTGGTATCTTGGTATCTTGGTATCTTGGTATCTTGGTATCTTGGTATCTTGGTATCTTGGTATCTTGGTATCTTGGTATCTTGGTATCTTGGTATCTTGGTATCTTGGATGCAATTAATTATGACTATCGTAGTGAATTGCTCCCGAGCTCGGATTGCAAAAGGGAGACCTGCCTTCCGAGATTGTATCGGGGGAACCTCGATTCAAAAAAGTTGAAGGTGGGGGCCGGGGTAGGTTCAGGCATTGATTACGTGATATTGCGGTTAGGAGGGGTTGGGGCTTCTTGGATATTACCTGGAACTCTACACAACTAATTAGTAATTAGTCGGCTCTACACAACTAATTAGTAATTAGTCGGCTCTACTCAACTAATTAGCAATTAGTCGGCTCTACCCTCTACTACACTGCGCTGCTACGTCTACACATTCGCTTATCTACTTAACAATCACGTGACACAAGAATCGTGGGATTTGTTGCTTTTTTTCTGCACGTAGATTTGAAGAGCAACCAAACTTCGATAAAAATAACAGAGGCGGAATCTTGTTGACTGTACTGTATATTTTACTGAAAATTTCGCAGGTTCGACATCAAGCGAAGAACAAAGTATTGATACACGGATCAGGAAACCCAATTACGAATTATCTACGAGCTACCCACTTTACTCTCGGTAGCGATCCTTCAGAGTAAGATTCTGTTTTAATGTCGTATTGTCGTATTGTCGAAGTGTGACGGATGGAGGAAAGGAAGGACATTCGACATATTTAGACCCACTTTTCCCAATTTCCCTTATTTCATTTATATTGCCATTCATATTTCATATTCATCCTTTCTTTTTAAAGTGGAGGATGAAAAAAGATCACGTTACAAAACTACAAAAGTTGTAACTTGTGTTACCAAAAGACCAAAGCTCGAATTCATCTTTTGTGCGCGCGAACGTCAAATGACATTTTTGTATGAAAATAATTTTATCGATAACCATTTAAGGTGCGTTTCCATGGGAACGCGCATAAAATAAAATTTGCAGATGCTTATACCAATACGATAACAAATGCACTATAAATAAAAGCAGTGAGCAACTTCACATGTTGACGAATCTAACTGATATCTGTGCCACCTCACCACCAGTTTTCAAGTTGAGGAACTCGATTCTTTTCCAAATGTTCAGTTCATGAACGATTCAAACAGCTAATTCTCAGAGTGAACTATCATTATTGGTTTCAGACAAAAGACTGAAGCTCAAGCTGCATTTTCAAATGCAGAGTCTTTAACAGCCAAAAACTCTGTCGCGGCAGAACGAGCACAGCAAGATAAACGTACAAACAACGTCTTTAGGTGAGTGCAATTTTTTGTAACGAATTGTAATGCATATCATTCTTCAAATAAATCTGTCAAAATAAAAAGAACAATTTGAATAGATTTATTATAACAATCGTGTGTTACAACTATGTAAAGAGTAATCTCAACGTTTCGTCTAAGAAAAAGGCGAAACGTCGACAATACATGATGTATTTTGTTTTAAAGTGTGTGGAGACTCTCATTTCGTCCCCAGTTGTAGTAATCTATCATTTGTTAAAATTTTTAGGTAATTAATTCCACTTTCAAGTTATTAACATTACCCTAGGAATGGTGATTACAACATAACCAAAGTGCCGGAAAACAAATCAGTTTTCTCCATGTCCTACGCAGGAATTCCATCAACTCAGAAGGGATACGATCACATAATCAACTCAAGGTTTTATTTGAAGGATTCTGCTTCCCAGATGCGATTTTTTCTATAAATATTTTGATTTTATGCTCGATTATTAATTTGTGTTATTTTGTCTTTATTAAGGGCTAAATCACCATGAAAATGCATCATAACATTTTAAATTTTGTTTTAAAGTTAGTGAAAGCTCGTCGTAAACTGTGATTCAGAGCTTGTCTGAAGAAATCTCGCATATTTCAGGTCCAACATCAAAATGGACGATACAAAGTACGCTATTTCCAAGAAGTTGTACAGTTACTTGAGAGAAAAGTTCCAGAATCCCAGAGATCCGTGTCAGGTTAACCTTAGACAAGCTTTTGCTCTATTCGACAAGAAAAGAACAGGTATGTATTAAAGAAAATTTTATGGACGACGGACGTACTTTTTATTCTAAATGAATTACTGTAGATTTTTTATAGGACTTTGTGAAATCTCTCAATCTTCATCAAAATTTGTCCTCATTGTTACCAGATTTATAACGTTAAAATATAATATTATTTCTGAAAATTATAAATTAGCTATTGCGTCTCATACTACACTTAAAGGAGTGTATACTGTTAACTCTAGGAAACTACAATATAAGATCATCACTTCGACCAAGTTATTTCACCGGTTACCCTCCACTCAGGTTTCATCTCCTACGACAGTCTTTCAAGTGTCCTAAAACGTTTCCTGGACCCATCAGATCATTCTATGGTGGGTGAAATTGTGGCTCTGTTCGACCTCAACAACGACGGTAAGATCGATTACCTTGAGTTCGAGACCTTCCTCAACCAGAAGTTCCCGGAAGTTGAGAAAGAAGCTTCACTCTATTCAGGTAATTTTGAGAGTTTATCCTTGCGTTTGACTTTTCTTGTCGTTTTAAAATGTTTGTGGCTCATGTATAGTATTTGTCTTTTAAATGGATAGAGGATATTCACTGACAAAATTATTCCATAGACTAATCGTGTCTCATCGTAAAATCCATGTCTTATCATGACTAAATATGTTAACCTAAAATAAATCCTTGTGTTTCAGATACGTATAAACCAAGTCTACTGGAGGGGGCAAAAAGACCCCGATCCTCGGACAACTCCCCTGTGGACGGCAGCTACCAGATCAAAACTCATTTCAAGTAACAAATCTTTCTTTGGGTATTTTCACGATATGCTTCTGGTTTAAATTAAACCAGGTTTAATATCGTTTATATCACTTAAAAACAGGAACAAGATGAATACTTTAAGACGTACATTTTGAAATTCAATACAATAAAAAAGAAAACAATTTTAGGATTTCTTCATTTTTAAGGTTCGGTGAAGGAATGGAGAACTCGGAGTCGCTGTATAAGAGCACATTTGGAGAAGTTACTAAGCATGGTATTCGCCCTGAAGTAGCTAAACCTCCCCCTCCATCACAGGTATGTGATATTTCTCAACCTAATCATTAATTAATGCTAACAAATTAGCTTCGTTTTGACTTAGTAATATATCGACTATGTGACATATTAACTTTTTGACTTATTGACTTAGAAACATATCGACCATGTAACATAACGACTTTATGACATATTAACTTTATGACTATGTAACATATTAACTTTATAACATATTGACTATGTGACATATAATTGACTATGTAACATATTAACTTTATGACTTATTACCGATTGTACCCAGATGTTGCCAGTAGAACCGGAGCACATGAGGACAGCTAACAGTATACAGAGAGAGGACTACCACTGTCACTTCACACATCTCCGCAAAATGGCTGACGAGCGCGCTGCCACTATACGTGCTAACAAGAGCTTGCATGAGAACGCCAGCTTTGCTATTGGGAATGATAGTGAGGTGTCCAAGGTGAATTTATGTTCTGCTGACGTAACGTGATTGGTTGGCGACGTCGCGTGGTTTATTGGTGACGTCACGCGGTTAATTGGCCTATCACGGATTTAAGGCACTGTTTCTTTATCCTTTAAACTCTATCAATTAACGTCTCTATCACTTTGACTGAATACAAATAAGATATTACTAACAAACAAAATTGCAACTAATTAATTAATTAACTGATTAACTAATTAGCTAATTAATTAATCCCAACTACAGGATCTGCACATGCAGAGTCTTACTCTTAGCTCGTACCAACCTAAGAAGCTGCTTCCATGTGAACGAGCTCGAGGGTTCGAGTCACAGTGGAACCATCTTAAGACTGAAGATGCTCTTCCTGACCTAACTGCGGGTACATGAGAATATTAGTGTCGTTTATTATTATTAAATGTAACATTGATTGTATGATTTATCGATTAATTTATTATTTCTGAGATTATTTGTCTCAAATGTAACAATATTCAATACAAGGATAGCACATAACTTCGATTCGGCGAGTACAAACCACCCTCCCCCATGCCCCCCCCCCCCCCCCCCCAACCGGCAACCACCCTCCTCGTTAGATACTAACGAAGCCCACCATCCCAGGTCCAATGGTTTCGGAACACACGGATGCGTTCAACAACAAATCTACCTCTGCTCAGAACGAGTTCATTCTAAACAAAGATCTACGAAAGGTAAAATTAATTAATAACTTAATTAGTCAATTAATTAATCGTTCTTTCACGTGATGTTTTGAATCAAAATTCGATTGGGGGCCGGCTTTTGGTCTACCGATCATAGAGGTTTACAATCGAATTGGGAAGTAAACTAGTCATGTTTTGGCGAAATTTTAAATTTTTCGGTCTATTCGGTCGAACCGAACTCCGAATACCGAATATTTTCCGAACTATTTGGTAACCCTACTTAATGTTAAGGTGCGTGTTAACGATGAGAAGAGCAGTCATTTGAAGTTTGGTAATGACGCTAACATTGGAGACGTGTCAGAAATGGTACGTAAATCATAGTATCATATTATAGTATAGATATATCTTACAGTATTATAGATATATCTTATTGTATAGATATATCTTACAGTATTATAGATATATCTTATTGTATAGATATATCTTATTGTATAGATATATCTTATTGTATAGATATATCTTATTGTATAGATATATCTTATTGTATAGATATATATTATTGTATAGATATATCTTATTGTATAGATATATCTTATTGTATAGATATATCTTATTGTATAGATATATCTTATTGTATAGATATATCTTATTGTATAGATATATCTTATTGTTGCGACTTTATGTACAGAGTCCGAGAAATACCTTGGTGGTTAATTTTACAGTCACTGTCAATTGAATCGTTCCTTATGACAGCAGTAAATGAAATAAATACGTTTCCCTAAATCTTCTCATGTAAAATGTTGATAAATTACTATCTAGGGGCACAATTTAATACATCATCTAACTTCTCGGTTACAAGCCTCTAGCTGTCGATAAATATATTGGGACACGTGACAGCTATCAACCAATCAGCTTCCAGCATTGACCAATCAAACCCCAGAAACTATCAAGATTCACATTGTCATTAAAAATTTGTTATCTAATGACGTAAAAATTCTCAACACATGATTTAACTATTTATCTTCATTAGAACATTGTCATCACTGAGTCCATTCAGATAAAATCTGAAATTTTCTTTAGAGAATCATCAAATAACACTACACAACTTAATCAGATCAAATACGATTCATCTCCCCACCATCACCCACATTTATTGATAACTTTATAACGAGTAAATAACTCAGTCACTTAATTAGCTAATTAAATGTTCGCCAGGCAGTTCAGTTCAAGACCCCCAAAGTAAACCCTGGACACCCCGCGGCTGGTATAGCAGGTGGTCCGATAGCAGAACACAAGCACATCCACCATAGTGACAACCAGACAGCTCTCAGCGATCCCAGTGTCAAGAGTTTGCAGGACTCTATTAAACAGACTATTTTAGAGGTTTGAGTGGTTTTTATTTAGTGTAATATTCAGAGTACAGATGGCATTGGTTTGGTTTTTTGAATGAGTTATATTCGTCATCATTTCTGAGTTTGAACAACTATCGGTATCCTTTGCAAAATATCTGACCAATGTTTAACTAAAAGTGATTTGTTAATAAGTTATGAACTTTCAGAAATGTTATAACCACCGTGACCCTTTGAACATCAACCTACAAAAAGCGTTTAAGGAATTTGACAAGAACAACACCGGAAAAATAACTGTCACCGGTAAGATGAAATTAGATACTAAGCAAAACATTTAAATACTACGAAGAACGGTCGTTATACGGTCGTTATACGGTCGTAATGCGGTCGTTATACGGTCGTTATACGGTCGTTATACGGTCGTTATACGGTCGTTATACGGTCGTTATACGGTCGTTATACGGTCGTTATACGGTCGTTATACGGTCGTTATACGGTCGTTATACGGTCGTTATACGGTCGTTATACGGTCGTTATACAATATACGGTCGTTATACGGTCGTTATACGGTCGTTATACGGTCGTTATACGGTCGTTATACGGCCGTTATACGGTCGTTATACGGTCGTTATACGGTCGTTATACGGTCGGTATACGGTTTTTATACACGAATTGTTCCAATGCACCAATGCCCAATAAGAAGTAGAGGGTTATAATTTCTATACTGCGAGTTTAATGTTTTAATTAAACTATGGCCGATTTAGGTCTGTAGCTGCCTGTAGTGCCTTGCTGGACTTCATATTGCATAACACAAAAAGTAAAATGTTGTGCTACCCACTAACACTACTTTTATGTATTGTGCAGGACTAAGGGAGGCCTGTAAAAGATTGCAACTACCAGTGGACGATGCAACTCTCAGAAGATACTTCATCTGGTACGTTACTAAGAGTGTACAACTTAATATCACACTTTCATTTTACAATGACTGGTTGTTAACCTAGCACACAATCTTAATTAGTTAAATCGTAATTAATCAAATCGTAATTAATCAAATCTTAGTTAATTAAATCCTAATTAATTAAATCTTAATTAATTAAATCCCCCTTTTCACAGTTTAGACAAGAACAAGGACGGTTCTATTGATTACAACGAGTTTGCAGATGAGTTGGGTGTGCATATTCAACATGTCAGCTCCAAAGGAATGACAACGGTCATGAAGAGCAGTTATACTCCAATTAATGAGAGGTCCGTTTTAACATTTTAAAAACTTTTGTAAACGTTTCAAACATTTTTGTTTATAGTTTTAAAAACTCAGTTCTGACTCTTTGGTTACTCGTTTAATTTAGGTAGTTGAATTTGCTTATCTTTTGATTTAAGACTACTTTTTAGTGATCGTTTTTTATGGATTAAATAACAACCATATCATGTTGATAGTCCTACAAGTAACTCTTATGTTGATAAACTATAGTTCAACAAGTTACTCTTATGTTGATAAACTATAGTATAAGTTACTTGCCTCTAAAAGTAAAATTTAAAATTAAAAAAGAATTTATATGGCAGGAGTCAGGAGATGGAAGTAAAGATTGACAAACAGAAAATCCAACCTTCTCATTATTTCCACATGAACAACACTTCTGGTAAACATTTGTCGAGATTTAAACAATTTCAAAACACTATTAATGACCTTCAAGAGGCCTTTCATCTTTTGTAGTTTTCTTAGAACATTTTAATTTTATACCCAAATTTCGCATCTACTTTCCCTTTCTAAACTAAACTGCCATGATATTCGTGTTCATACTGTTGATTCTACCACGTTTATAATTGTTAAATTTCAGCAACTCCTGGTACCACAACCCAGAACGACTTTTCACACCCGATCGAAAAGATGGACATTCCAGCATACCAGACCGTGTCATCTACATAGTCGGCGCCTGGGAATGTTGAGAGAATTTGAACACTGTTCATTTATTCAAATAACTTTCAACCTTGTCAGATTAGTGAAAATATCTTGAGCTTTATCGACAATCGAAAAACTGCTGAGTTTGAATAATGATCTGTTCAGCTATTATTATCGGTGATCTTTAAAATTGAGTGAACATTTCGAAGCTAGAGTGTAAACTTGTTAGTTCTTCTACTTCGTGCATTCTTACATGAAAAGTCATTTCTTCGTGAAGAGCCACAAAATTTGAAAATTTGTTACAACTATTAACTGATTAACGTCATTATGAAAAGTATGTACATTGTGAACATTATGTACATCAATATTAAATTTTAGCACCGAAAAATTGTGTTTAATATATTTTCAAGATTAAATGTTTATACCAAATCGAAGAATTATTATCTACTAATAACGGAATGACTTATAATATTATTATCAATTGTAATCCTAAGGCCAAGGCTAAATTCAAAATATTATCGGTCGCGGTATTTGTTTCCAAAGAAAAACACCCTAACATGTTACAATAAATAACACAATTTCATTTTTGACGTAGCTCTAACCAAAGCCCTTTCGCTTGCAATACCGTAACGGCCTAATTTAAAGTTTCTAAACATAACATGTCAGCCTAAATTAAAATTAAAATGCAGTTTAATTTGCGACTAATAGTAATTGCAAACTGGTACGGTAGTGATACTGATATGTCACGTGGCCAAAAAACGGACAGTTTTTGCCAATAACTTGTGCCTTATAAGCGTATATTTGATATTATTGCACCACATATATAGCATGGTTATGATCATGACATATATGTATTATGTGCATGTGGTAATTTGGAAATTAAATCCGCGCCGGTGTCATGTCAAGTTAAATATTGAGAAACGCGAACGATTTTATTTGGTTTCAACTTGGCAGCAGCTTGCTGCTTGCAACAGTGCCGGGACCTATATATAATTATATAACAGCTGAGGCCTGAGCACAGCTGGGGATCTTATTATAAACGGGTGATACTGATCGTAAATATATTTGTTCCAACACGGCGCGCGTCCTGGTAGTGGTAAGTTGTTGGAGGACTTCGCCGCTTCGACGCGCCGCGCGAACTAGCATTCTTGCTTCTTATCGTTGCTCTGCTTCGCAGAGCAACGATCTCGATGGGTTGACATTGTCAACCAAGGTAAGTTGTAAACCTACAAGGCCGAGGGATCTCAGCTAAGCTTTTGTGTTCACACTTAGCTTCATATAAACAGTAAACACGATTATAAAAATTACTAGTGATTAAGCTAATAAGAGGATTGGCATTAAATGTATTATGCTAAACTAATATAATAAACCCCGCTTATGAAACCCCGCTTTTATGTACATGATAAAGCTAAAGCTTTATGAAGGATGCTCAAGGCAAAAAACCAGTAATATATTTGTCATTCAGCGTGATTACTATTTTTCTTTTTAAATGATATGCATAAAATCAAAAATTGGTGCGCCGCGCATATTCTAATTAACGCGCCGCGCGGTTATTTCGTATTTTAACTGATTAAATTTATTTGTACCGCACTGTACAATCAAGCGCTACATAAACAACCAGTTGTGATAAATCCTTTATATTTGTTTCCTTTGCTTTGAGTTTTCCGATTTACTTCTTCTCACTTTTTAAAATTTTACTTGGGGATCCAAGGCTTTGTGTTTATAGACACACTGATTTGGTTTATCGAAAATTTGGTTTTCAGCATAAACATAGTTTTCAGCAAAATATTGTAGGTTCCTAGCAAGTTCTTAACTTGTAACTTTCTGGAAATGAGCTCTTATTCTTTTAGCAACTTTAGATTAAATCACATAATCAATATGGTTTTGAAAGTTTAACAGGTTGTCTATCATCAAACCTAAATATTTCTGTGATTTAGTTACTTCTATGTGAAGACTGCTATTTTCCAAATCAAGAAGGATCAACAGGCTATCAAGATAAAGACACTTGTCGAATACTATGAATGATGATTTGGAAACATTTAGTCTCAGCGTGTTAATTCTTGTATCACGTCGTGACCCCCATTGTCGTTTCACTAAGTGTCGTTCACTAGTATCGTGGCTACGATACAGCCGGTTATTCGTGCAATTATTACTAAGATCATTTTTACCTGAGGACCCCAGGCTATTATGTTCATTAACAACGAATAGAGATTAGGCGGAATGACAGGCTGTAGGGACTACCGGTGGGTGATGAATAATTGAGAATCCAACAGGATCTTGTTCTCTTCATTGTGCTGATTCCGGGAAGCATTCGTTTTACGCTCTAATCCTATTAAAAATCGAGATATCGGTCATTGAAAAATGAGTAATTATAGGCCTGTCAATGATTGCAGCCCATTTAAGAGCTGATCAGTTGCAGCTACTTGTGCCATATAAGGGATAACTGAAGTCACGTGACCGCCAATCCTATCACGTGACCTTGATTCGTAAATCCTTGGTCACGTGATCACATTCGTAACGTGTCGAATGCTGACTAGGATATCTCGTGACGTCACCAGAGCTCAAGCTTCCTGACCAGGCCTTATATGGAATAATATAGTGTATCACGAGTAATTGGATCCAATTAAGATGAGCTGCGCAATTATCGCAGCATCTTGATCTGGTATCACCTTTTGAAACCCAGCAGGCAGCTGGGCCAGAGCTTTTAAAATAGAAGGATTTTTTGTTGATGAAAATCGGAGCGAAAATCATGTAACCCTATGTTTCCGAGGACGCCGAACACGATAAAACTGGTTATAATTATCATACTCAAGGGCAAATTGCTTTAAATTGCACTTGAATGTCATAGATGTTATTATAAGCTAAGCGCCTAAGCGGCTTATCGGGTGGCACCAGTCTCTCTGCCGAATCTCAGTAATTGTAAACAACGACGCTACTAGTTTTCAACTAATAATCGGGCTTATGAAGGACAGATCTCAAGTTCAGAAGACTTGTGCCTTACATTTAGAGTTAATGTTACATTATACCTTATATCTGGAGTTAACGTTACATTATACCTTACATCTAGAGTTAACATTACATTATATCTTACATCTAGAGTTAACGTTACATTATACCTTACATCTAGAGTTAACGTTACATTATACCTTTTATCTAGAGTTAACGTTACATTATACCTTACATCTAGAGTTAACGTTACATTATACCTTTTATCTAGAGTTAACGTTACATTATACCTTACATCTAGAGTTATAACGTTACATTATACCTTTTATCTAGAGTTAACGTTACATTATACCTTACATCTAGAGTTAACGTTACATTATACCTTACATCTAGAGTTAACGTTACATTATACCTTTTATCTAGAGTTAACGTTACATTATACCTTACATCTAGAGTTATAACGTTACATTATACCTTACATGTAGAGTTAACGTTACATTATACCTTACATCTAGAGTTAACGTTAGGTACATTATACCTTTCATCTAGAGTTAACGTTACCTTATACCTTACATCTAGAGTTAACGTTACATTATACCTTTCATCTAGAGTTAACGTTACATTATACCTTACATCTAGAGTTAACGTTACATTATACCTTTCATCTAGAGTTAACGTTACATTATACCTTACATCTCGAGTTATAACGTTACATTATACCTTACATCTAGAGTTAACGTTACATTATACATTCATATTATTTTCTTACCTTTCTTTTGACGTATTACCAAGAAATCACTGGACCTCGTTAGTCGATAAGGATCCAGTTAGTGACGAGCTATGAAGTAATCATTCGACCTCATTAATACTGATCCTGTCAGTTACGAACTATGAAGTTATTATTCGACCTCTTTAATCTTAACTTTACATGTGGCGTGGAAGGTAATGTTAACTCACGAATCACGATGTAAGGTATAATGTAACGTTAACGGTATAATGTAACGTTAACTCTAGATGTACGGTATAATGTAATTTTAACTCTAGATGTAATGTATAATGGAACGTTAACTCCATATATAAGGTATAATGTAACATTGACTCTAAATTTAAGGCACAAGTAAATGGTAACTCAAATTGTAAGATACAAGGTAATATTAACTACATATGCTAAGTAAAAGGTAAGGTTAACTTTAAATTTGAGGCAGAAGGCAATGAATAGTGTACAACAGAAGGGACCATTCTCATAACAGGAGCGTCAACTTATCCGTAAGTAGCCCTAGCACAATCCTTAAATACCGTTAGTTCATCCTTAAACCGTTATAAAGACTTGAATTACCGCTTATAGAAGTCCCGATACAATCCTTGGTAGTCCTTTTCGATATTGGTTGAAATCCGTATTCGTTAATCTTAAGCAAATATTTGAATAAATTTCTTTCGTCCTCTGAACTTGAGATCTTTCCTTCATAAGCCCGATTATTAGTTGAGAACTAGTAGCGTCGTTGTTTACAATTACTGAGATTCGGCAGAGAGACTGGTGCCACCCGATAAGCCGCTTAGCTTATAATAACATCTAGATGACATTCAAGTGCATTTTAAAGCAATTTGCCCTTGAGTATGATAATTATAACCAGTTTTATCGTGTTCGGCGTCCTCGGAAACATAGGGTTACATGATTTTCGCTCCGATTTTCATCAACAAAAAATCCTTCTATTTTAAAATCTCTGGCCCAGCTGCCTGCTGGGTTTCAAAAGGTGATACCAGATCGAGATGCTGCGATAATTGCGCAGCTCATCTTAATTGGATCCAATTACACATGATACACTATATTATTCCATATAAGGCCTGGTCAGGAAGCTTGAGCTCTGGTGACGTCACGAGATATCCTAGTCAGCATTCGACACGTTACGAATGTGATCACGTGACCAAGGATTTACGAATCAAGGTCACGTGATAGGATTGGCGGTCACGTGACTTCAGTTATCCCTTATATGGCACAAGTAGCTGCAACTGATCAGCTCTTAATTGGGCTGCAATCATTAACAGGCCTATAATTATTCATTTTTCAATGACCGATATCCCGATTTTTAATAGGATTAGAGCGTAAAACGAATGCTTCCCGGAATCAGCACAATGAAGAGAACAGCATCCTGTTGGATTCTCAATTATTCATCACCCACCGGTAGTCCCTAGACAGGCTGAGCGCGGCCCAGTAAAGATCATTTATGAATAGAATTGACTCTTGTATGATTGTTCCAACTGTGGCAAAATGTAGGTTGACTCTGTTTACATTTAAGTTATTTGGAGAGGTGTTTTTTCAGGTAAGTTTGAAGCATGTTTAATTATTTTCCATATACCTTTTAAATCCACTTTACTTTACTTTACTTTACAATTAAATTTGTTTATTTCTTCTGAAAAATTTTTATGTTTTCTGAATATGGGTCGTTCACATATTACGTAATCAATATTTTAGCAATTTTTACCCCCCTCCCCCCTTCCGTAATCAACCGTAATCAAAACCCAGCCCCCCCTCCTGACAGCAATATTACGTAATCATGGCCTGACCCCCCCTGCCCCCTTGACTTTTTTCCTAGAAAACACTTTTCTCTACGTTTCATGCTACCCTAATCAATAATCATGCTATCATGATGAGCCGAAATCATTGTTATGACAGCCGGCCAAGCACCTTCTAAACTACTTACTATTATAGCCGGATATTCGATCAATTTCTAAATTTTATCACTCAGAGTGAAATTGAGTGGAATTTGAATTAAAATATTGTCAAATTGTTATTATTCTAGAGGGTAAAAAAGAAAATTTTGATTACGTAATCAACGGCCAAACCCCCCCCCCCCCCCCCCCGTAATCAACCGTAAGCATTTGGAAACCCCCCTCCCCCTCGGCTGATTACGTAATATGTGAACGACCCCATAGCAATTTCTTTTTCCGTATTCCAGCCAACAGTTATTTAGAAGGCTCGAATAGAAAGTCGCTGTTACATTTAATCTGTTTAGCTGAACAGAAATTATCGCATGATTTCTGAATATGATGGTTGAGTCCATAGATATAGCATGGTCTACATTAGTATAATCTAGTTTAATATTGATGTAGTCAATGCAAGTACCGAGGAAATAGCTCAGAGCTTCGAGATAATTAAGGGATTGAACTCTTATTTAAAGGAACTTTTGGAATTTACAAGCTTAATTTTCTTTAAAATCGAGAGTACATTTGAGAATTAGAATTAGAATTAGAATTATAATCAAATTTACCCAGCAATACAAGAAGAATAGAAAATAATTTAAGAAGCTTCAATCTGCTGTCCAGGACATTCAAGTCAGTCGAAACTGTTAGCAAAACACCCTTCTATGGACATAAGGATTATAGCATGTAAAAGGTAAAACATAATAAGTAATAAATTAATGAGTGATAAAATAAGATATGATTTAACAGTGAACTGTGGGATTGAAGGTAACAATTAATGTTGAAAATTACATAGATGCCCACTTTGGAAATCGTAAGTAATATTATTTACAGTTAATAATAATAATAATATAATAATAATAATAATAAACCGAACACAACGCGAGGAAATACGCAAGGAGAAGTGGACTACTAAAGTGATGCACGGACAGTTTCCAAGGCAGATGACGGGTATAGCAGATCCGATAACCTCTTGGAACTGGCTCACTCAACAAGACTTGAAGAAGGAGACAGAAGGATTGTTGATAGCAGCCCAAGACCAAGCACTTAGGACTAACTATGTAAAGAATAAGATTGACAAAACACCTGGCTCTTCTCCACTCTGCAGACTCTGCAGAAATCATTATGAGACAATAGATCACATACTGAATGGGTGCCCAAAACTTTCACAGACAGAATATAAGTGTCGGCATGACAAAGTAGCTGCCGCATTGCACTGGAGTCTGTGCAAGGAATACGGCTTCCCACGCAGTAAAAAGTGGTACGAACACCGAGCAGAGAAGGTGTTGGAGAACGAAAAAGTCAAGCTATTGTGGGACTTTCACATCCAGTCAGACCACGTTATTGAGCACTGCAGACCGGATCTTCTCCTGGTAGACAAGGTAACCAACGCAGCAACCATCATCGACGTTGCAGTCCCAGGAGATACCCGGATCTTGGATAGAGAGCAAGATAAGATACTAGCTTATCAAGACCTAAAAAGAGAGATTAAGAAGAACTGGAATTTACGAAAGGTTACAATTGTCCCAGTGGTGGTAGGCGCTTTAGGAACTGTCACCATAAACTTTCGTAAGCACCTCGATGCAGTCCACTGCAATCTGAGCATCTCTAATCTTCAGAAGACAGCTCTGCTTGGATCAGCCAGAATTCTCAGGATGGTCTTGGACATCTAATTGAGTGTTTAATACACACTTCTTTCAGTTTTAGTTTATTCTGTATAACTGTAATATATACTTTTTGCCTGGTCCTCTTTTATCTCTTCCCTTGCTCCGCAAGCCCTGTCTCTTGTTTATACAACTTTTAACTCATATCAATGTACATATCGGAAAGTTATTGTATTTATTAAGTACTGTATTGAATTTACTCCCAGATTTGTGCAAAGATTATTTTCGTCTGGACTTTGTGATATACAATTGTTACAGTTATTTCTCTTGTTTTTCTTCCCTTGCTCTGCAAGCCCTGTTTCTTGTATAAAAATTGTGTTTAGTATTTCATATATTCTTGTAATTATTGTGATAATTTGTGATTCAGTTTTCAGTATTAGTAATAGGCGTTTGCTGAATTACTGTATCATACACTCTGTGGCCAGCTCTTATGTGTCCCATCTCTTGCCCTGCAAGCCCTGTTTCTTGTTTGTACAACATATTATAATTATGTAATAAACATTTATTGTAGTGTAGGATTGTTTGAATTTCTAAGTCATTTAACATACATTTTGTGTTTGTTTCTCCCGTTTTTCTTCCCTTGCGTTGCAAGCCCTGTCTCTTGTAAAAACAACCACTTTTGTAGATACACACAGTCTCTACGCCTTTATCCTCTGGTCCCTAGGGTCAGCTGACTCCGGGCCAGAGGAAAATTACCGATTGCCAAGGTTTGATGCCTAGGCAGTCGAGACCTCTTATTGAGACCCGATATAATAATAATAATAACTACTACATTTGTAGTAGTGTAGGATTGTTTGAATTTCTTTTTGCTATGTTTTATAATATTTATTTGTATAATTTGTGAGTGTTTCTCCCGCTTTTCTTCCCTTGCGCAGCAAGCCCTGTCTCTTGTAAAAACAACCTTGAAAGTTTTGTAGATACATATAGTTTCTACACCTTTATCCTCTGGTCCCTAGGGTCAGCTGATCCCGGGCCAGAGGAAAACTACCGACTGCCAAGGTCTGACGCCTAGGCAGTCGAGACCTCTTATTGAGACCCTTTATAATAATAATAACGCTTTATTTGTATACCGCTTAGGCCGTATAAGCGACCAAAGTCCAAAAAATGGAGTTGATACTGGCCAACAAAGCGGTGCAGATAAATTTACCTTAGTAGTCCCTTTTCTAATCAAAAATTCAAATTTATAAATTGTAGATTGATCTTAAAGTCCTGCGTCCATGACTACTGAATCACCAAAAATACTGTTCGCACATACAGGATAGGCTTGATGAAATAGATCGATGGGTCTTGAGAGCCTTCTTGAAAACATCTAGTCGAGAGATGGAGCGTAGTGAGTAGGGAAGTGTATTCCAGATTTTAGGAGCAGTGTGAGAGAAAGCACCAGCTGTAGCCCTCAGCCTTGATAAAGGAGGGCGTTCCAGTAGGAAGAAGTCATGGTCCATTCTGACATGATGTTTACTAGTGTAGGCCCCGTGACAGCATGGACATTTTTTCGTAATTCGCATCTTTTGGCGTTAAGCTTAACTCCAAAAGATGCGATTTGACGTCGTGTCAAATAATTTTGACTTGAAATAATCGAGATTTATCCCCAAATTGCATCTTTTGGCGCTAAGCTTAACGCCAAAAGATGCCGTTTGACGGATAAAGTCGTAAAATCTTAAAATGCGTTTTCAAATGGCATCTTTTTGAGTTAACCTTATCTTCAAAAGATGCGATTTGGGAAATACTTTCGCGCGAAATTTCAAAATTCTTCTTCCGAATTCTTGAATTGCTGCATTTTGCAAATCAGCTGATATTTGTAACTTTAAAAAATAACTGTAACTTATATATTTATACAGGTCCCCGGTTTAACAAGCATTCAGGATAGAACCAGCAGCGGTTAATGACACTGAAACAGAAATGAAACACAGTAAGAACAGCAGAAAGAGTGGAGTGCGATAAATATCTTCTTTTCTTCTGCAGTCTGCACTGGTTACTGATACTGATTACTGGAATCGGTTATCTAATCGAAGCCTAGCCTCTTTGTAACTGGCAAGTGATTTTCCGGATTCAATTTTCAGATAGTCCTTTTTAGCTAGTCGTGAATTTCGTCTTTACTCCATTGTATTTGTACACTGTATAGACAGTTCTAATTAAATGCAGAAGAGTTGTTCCCACCTCCCAATTACAATCATGACCAACTCGAAATTGAGGATTGTATGCGGTACTAATTTCTGTAAAATAAGCATGGTTCATGTCTTGCAAAAATATAGTCATCAAAATTTTAGTCCATGTAACACAGCAGTAGCGTGCATCCTAGAGCGCCAGCATTGAAGTCGATGATCGCATGTTCAACTCTGCGTACTGGCATGTTAATTTTTTTGCTCAGATCACTCTGAGCAAAATCATTTTTCATGATAAATATAACATAAACAAAACTGACATGGGCCTTGCTAGGTAACTCTGAGCAAAATCATTTTTCATGATAAATATAACATAAACAAAACTGACATGGGCCTTGCTAGGTAACTCGAGCAGCGGTAATTTGCCGATGAATTTTAGCAAGCTAGTGAATAAGTAGATAGTGTATTAAAGATACAAAGATAGTAATCTTGATTTGACCTGGATTTCAGCTATTTTGGGATGGGCGTGGCCCCTGGGAGTGGCCTGAATGGGTTGGGAGGTTGAAACTTGATTTTCTGATGGTTTGGGACAGGTACTAACTATTTAAACCCCTAAACCTGTTACAAATACCCCGGAACATAAATCCCCTACAGGGGTAAACATTTTAAAACTTGATTTGACCTGGATTTCAGCTATTTTGGGATGGGCGTGGCCCCTGGGATTGGCCTGAGTGGGTTGGGAGGTCAAAACTTGATTTTTTCTGATGGTTTGGGACAGGAACTAACTATTTAAACCCCTAAACCTGTTACAAATACCCCGGAACATAAATCCCCTACAGGGGTCAAATCCCCTACAAATCCCCTACAAAAATCAAGGAAACGTGCTAGTTGTATTAGATATGATTGAGAGACTATTTACCTTGATCCCTTCCTATTAGTAAGTATCACTATGCTATCTTTGTATCTTTAATACACTATCTACTTATTCACTAGCTTGCTAAAATTCATCGGCAAATTACCGCTGCTCGAGTTACCTAGCAAGGCCCATGTCAGTTTTGTTTATGTTATATTTGTAGATGATATGGAATTTGAATTTTATATAAATTTACACTATGTGGTTGGGGCATTTTGCATAGTAAATATGGTTACTACTCCTATATATCATATTATTTGATTGGTATTCGATTTCTGATTATTTCCCTAGGAATATGATTATTATATCTCAATTTGGCTTTAGGTAGGGTGCCCCGCTAAAAGAACTGGATTCTTCCAGGAAGCATCCCGTGCACAGAGCTTGGTCTACATATATATTAAATTATTAAACATTCATTCTGTATGTGCACGAAAATTTATTTCAATCAATTTATCATGAAAAATGATTTTGCTCAGAGTGATCTGAGCAAAAAAATTATCATGCCAGTACGCAGAGTTGAACATGCGATCGTCGGCTTCAATGCTGGCGCTCTAGGATGCACCCCACTGCTGTGTTACATGGACTAAAATTTTGATGACTATATTTTTGCAAGACATGAACCGTGCTTATTTTACAGAAATTAGTACCGCATACAATCCTCAATTTCGAGTTGGTCATGATTGTAATTGGGAGGTGGGAACAACTCTTCTGCATTTAATTAGAACTGTCTATACAGTGTACAAATACAATTGAGTAAATACAAAGGTTGTGTACACTATTGTGCTGATATGGAAAACTCCCGACTAGACTATATGTTGCTACAATTCATTCGGGGGCGTGGATGAGGTTTGTAATTTAGCTATTTAGGCATTTGCTTTTGACTTATTTATCTTCTGGACAGTTCTTGGAACATTGGAAGTTCAATAAAAATCAGTGCAGTAGAGGAGTAAACTTGCACGAGAGTTAAAATGGTACTATTATAATCTGTGTTGTCAGGTAAGATTTCAGTTTTAACTTTTTAGTGGCGTTTTTAATCAAGATAAACTCCCCTTAAATCGCATCTTTTAGAGCTAAGCTTAACTCAAAAAGATGCGTTTTAGCGACGCGTTATAAAATTCTCAAAATATTTGTAAAACCGCATCTTTTGGCGTTAAGCTTAACTCCAAAAGATGCGATTTAGCGACGCGTTATAAAATTTTCAAAATATTTCTTAAACCGCATCTTTTTGAGTTAACGACACGAATTACGATTCTAGCTTTCGGTTTAAAGCGCATCTTTTGGCGTTAAGACTAACTCCAAAAGATGCGAGTAAAGAATCGAAAGATGCACGTTCACGACTCGGGTTTTTTAAGAAATTTTAGCGTAGAAATGCATCTTTTGAGCTTAAGCAGGCATCTTTTTTGCGCCAAAGCGCAATGTCCAGGGTGTCACGGGGCCTTAGTGTCCCTAATTTTGACCATTGTCCTTAGATATTCAGGAGCACAATCGTTTATGCACTTGAAAACCAGTAACGCTATCTTGAATTTGATTCGCATTGCTACAGGTAAGAAGTGTAATTCAATCATATAGGGTGTGATGGGCTCCTGTCTCAACTTCCCGTGAAGTCCGAATATGAATCTCACAGCAGTATTCTGCACTTTTTGAAGTTTCTGGAGAAGTCTTTCAGAAAGGGCACCATAAGTAGCATTTCCATTGTCCAGAATGGAATGAATTGAAGCGTGTACCATTTGGATTTTGAGCTCCTTACTCAGTTTGGAACCTATTCTGCCAAGATTTTGCTGATTTACATAGCAAACTCTGACAACGTTGTTGATCTGTGCCTCTAAATTGAGATGGTTGTCAAAAATGAATCCCAGATTCTTTGCTGACTTGGTAGGTTTAATGGAGCATATGCTCAATGCTGTCAAGATTGAATTCAACTTGTTTTGGGGCTTTGGAGTTTGTAGATATCTCGATTATCTCACTTTTATTGTCGTTGAGTTTCAGGTAGTTCTCACTCATCCATGATTTGATGTGCTCGAAACATTCTTTCAATTTGCTCTTCATAGATTCAATGGCCATGTCTTTTTTAGGATCAAATGAGAAGTATATCTGAGTACCATCAGCATATAGATGGATTTGGAGACCATGCATACTTGCAATATCTTGTAGCTGTTTAGTGTAAAGGATGAAAAATATAGGACCAAGAATTGAGCCCTGAGGAACTCCAATCTCGAGGTCACAGAGAGAGGAATATTCACCCTTAACACCAACGATAAAGGATCGATTTGACAGGTAGCTTGCAACCCATTGAAGAATAATACCACTAAATCCATAGCTATGTTCGAGTCGTCTCAAAAGTCTTTTGTGATTGATGGTATCAAATGCAGCTGACAAGTCAAGAAGAAGAAGAACAGTATGACTCTTCTTGTCAACTTGGAGGAGTATATCATTATGTACCTTGAGCACTGCAGTTTCACAGCTCATGTTTTTCCGATAACCTGATTGATTTGCTGCGAAAAGATTGTTCTTATTTAGGTACTCGGAAAACTGTGAGTGGGCACACTTTTCTATAACCTTGGAAATAAAACTGAGGTTACTCACAGGTCTATAGCTTTTCAAGTCGTCTGCATCTAGAGAGGCTTTCTTTAGGACTGGTCGTACTATAGCAGACTTCAGAGCATGTGGAAAATAGCCCTCTTGGAGGGATAGGTTAACTATGAGGGTGATATGAGGGAGCAATTCATCGAGACAGTGCTTGAGGAGCCATGTTGGAAGAGGATCGAGTTCACACGACTTATTATTCATCGTCTTAGTAATCAGGGAAAGAACCTCTGATCGAGTAACTAATCTGAAAGCTGTAGCAGAGCATGGTAGAGAACTATGTGTATCATTAGGCATCTCTAACTCTTTTACACAAGGTTTGTCTTCAGATTGACTATCAGCACTGGACAGGTTTTCCTCTGAGATAGACCCATAAATCTTCTTTACTTTATCGTCAAAGTAGTTTTTGAGACTTTCTGCAACTGCTTGATGCGTGGGCCCAGAAGGGGACTTCCGAGAAAGATCTTTATCCAGAAGGTTATTTATAATTCTGTATGTAGCTTTTGGATCTCCTTTAGCATCTGTAAGTCGTTTCTCATAATAGCGATTCCGTTCTCTAGAGATGATTAAGGTAGTATCTACACAAGCTTCCCTGTAGATTTTTCTATAATCTTGAGCATCAGCCATACCTTTATGCTTCTTCCAGAGTCTTTCAGTAGCTCTGCGCTTTTTACGGGCATCATTGCAGTTTTCATTCCACCAGTCACTACGACCAGGTATAAAATAGATGTTCTTAGCTGGTGCATGCTTATTAAGAACTGAGGATATAACAGAATCGTATTTGTCGACTGCGTCATCTAAACTAGTTAGCTGGGATGGAGATGGCATGTGGAGTACAATGTCAGCTTTGAAAGCATCAATATCAATTTTGCTAAACTCACGAACTGTTTTTTGTTCCTTACTTGGCTGCTTTGATGACACATCAATCTCGGGTGCACTAAACTTAACCAGGAAGTGATCTGACGTTGTGCCCGTGTCTTCCACAATTTCAAGCTCTGTGATGTTTAAGTTGTCAGCCGGTGATTCCAATGTTAGCACTAGGTCCAGTGTGCCGCCAGAGATGTGTGTTGGTGAGGAAACATGCTGCTTCAAGCCTTTTGAATGACAGAGTGCCATGAATTGTTTAGCCCAATAGTAGATGGATCCTCTACATGAAAGTTGAAATCCCCTGCTAATATAGGAATACCAGATTTAGTTATCAAGGTATCCATGTAATCAGAAAACTGTTCAAGAAACAATTTCTTTCGGGTTTCTTGATATTTCTTATGAGAAGAAACTTGAGTTGATCGATAAAGGACACAAAATCTGATCAAGTGAGATTTTGCTCTGAAGACAGTTTCCAAAACCTCAAAGGAACTAAACTTCACACTGTTTCTTGTCAGGGAGACAACCTTTGGGTCATAGATGAAGGCAACACCGCCACCCCACGTCTTGGAGCACTAATAATATCATATTTGTGGTCTTTCACCTCAGCGATTTTGGCCTTATCATCAACTCTCAGCCAAGTCTCTGTCAGGAAGCATATATCCACGTTCTCTTCTCTCAGTAGCTCTAGTACAGATACCGTTTTGTTGCAAATGGATCTTGCATTAAAGGTTGCCATTTTCAGAGCATGGGGTGGACTGTGATGGTGTCCTGGTGTCACATCATGTTTTTTGAGTCATATTCTGTATTCATCACTAGCCTCTGTATCTCTCTGGCAATGATTGGACACTTCATTGATGCTGCATTATGGGACTTGTGCTGTGCTTTATCACTGGGATTCTTCGAGTCTTTGCACCTGGCACAGCACTTTGCTTCACTTTTGGACTTGTTACTGCAATCTTTAGACAGGTGGTTTCCTGAGCAGCGGAAGCAAGTTGGATCATCAACCTTGGTAGGACAGTTTGTAGAAGTGTGACCAATTCCTTGACAATGGTAACAAGAAACAACATGAACTCGATCGGACACAGGATGGCAGGTATTTCCAAAATAAAGAGCTCTTCCTTGGTCATTCATGATGCAAGATCGGATAGCAGGAGAGACTTTAAGTGCAAATGTGAAATACTTGCTATTTTCAGTAAAACGTGACATGTACACAGAGAAGTATAGAACAATAATAGAATGGCAATGATAACAAATGTTAATGCAGCCAAGCTTTGGAACGCTGTTCATAAAAAAATTTTAACTTCAAGCAACTGCTAGAAACGTCCATTAACTTGATAAAACTGAGAACCAAAACACTATTAATACAAGCACAGGCAGCTGACTTAAAAGATACTTGGACTCCAAACAATTTTAAATTGCAGTAATTAAATCTAATTGCAGCGGCAAACACTTACTATTACTATCATAATTGTACTATAGACAGAAAATCTTTCAAATCGATTTTGGGCGCTTTTCAACCATTTGTTGTAATGTTTTTAGATACTAAATATCTAAATTTATAAAAATTCTTATAGGAACGAATTAATTGATATTTAATAATTTATTCCGTAGGTTTATCTGATTATATTGATATTGATATTGAACGAAGCTAACTCTAGACATAGTTAATATTACTTCTTTTAACAAAGGGACTTGGAGTATAAACGACCAAGTTTGCATAAATTTCTATCCAACCAAGAACTCAGGAGGCAAAGGTGGGTGCGTAAACTTTTGGTCTGCTCTCTCCGATCCTGCATCACCCTGGATTCTTCTCAACGTATCTTTGTAAAAGGTAAATACCTTCTAGTCAATCTCTTGCTACTCCAAGTCCCCTAAGATATCTGATCTAAAGTTCGTGCTAGTTATATATAATATATGAAATATATTTTTGTCTGCTTTAATTGATAGGTACTAAATAAAATTGTTGTTTTCTTGATTGTTTGGGGGGTAGGAAGCTCAATCTCAATTCTGAAACATGATTTTTCCGAAATTGATATTGAAAAAATTGAAAAAATTAAAAATCTTTTAAAATCATTTTTCCGTTTAACTCAGTTCACTGATCAGTCCATAATGTTCCGATTACTGTTAAAATTACGTATACACTATACAGGAGTACAATAATCTGTATGTATCACTGTGACTAGGGCATTATAGATAATAAAATTGACTCTGGTAGCAACCATGATCCAAAAAACTAAAAAATTGTACGATCATCTGAGAGCTGATAAGTTCAGTTAAGTTGTTCTCAATGACAAACATGTTTATGTTTTTATATAATGTGGTAATTACTGACATCACTTTTACCGTTTTATATTAATTGTTGAGAGAAAAAAAGCTATTAAAAAGATTCCAGTAAGTTACTTTTATCCTCATGCTGAATATACTACGAGAGCTTGGGGGGGGGGGGGGGGGGGGGGGGGGGGGGGGGGGTTGATGAGGCCAAAACCTCTCAGAAGTGATATAATTCAACCAGAACCCCTACATATGCTATATTGTTACGAGAAAACGAACCAATTGGACATTCCAATAGTATGTTTTATGTGTTTTTGCACTGCAGGGGCTAGTATGCTCACTACTAGTTGGAGTTGTCATGTACTCCAAGACCCGAGTGCTTTGGCCTCTTGACCTGAGATCGATTGTTTCTGCTCATTAATTTTATCCCTGTTACTTGTTATTATGTATTAGTACAACACTAGGTACCGGGTTATATTTTGTGGTCCGGTCTTTAAACATACCATAATATCACTAGTACACTGCACCTTAAATGTATAGTCAAGTACATTTGTATCATAACACATGCTTGGCTGGGGGTGCCCTGTATTTTCAAAACGGACAAAAAGTAGGGCGGACAAAAACAGACAAAACATTTAGATGTCCTCCACCTCCTCGTTAGTCTTCCTCTTCCTTCTCATCAGTCCACCTCCTCCTCCTAAGTCTTCGGACTCCTCCTCCTCCTGAGTCCTTCTCCTCCTGAGTCCTCTTCAGTCCTCTTCCTGACTCCTCCTCCTCCTTCTCATTAATCTCCTCCCCATCCTCCTCCTTTATCCTCCTCCTCCTCCTCAGACCTACTCCTCAGTCCTCCTCATACTCTTCAGTCTTCTTCCTCAGTCCTCATCTTCTTCCTCCTCAGTCCTCCTCCTCCTCAGTCCCCAGTCCTTCTCCTCCTCGTCAGTCCTCCTCCTCCTCCTGAGTCCTTCTCCTCCTGAATCCTCTTCAGTCCTCTTCCTGACTCCTCCTCCTCCTTCTCATTAATCTCCTCCTCATCCTCCTCCTTAGTCCTCCTCCTCCTCCTCAGACCTACTCCTCAGTCCTCCTCATACTCTTCAGTCTTCTTCCTCAGTCCTCATCTTCTTCCTCCTCAGTCCTCCTCCTCCTCAGTCCCCAGTCCTTCTCCTCCCCGTCAGTCCTCCTCCTCCTCAGTCGTCCTCCTCCTCGTCCTTAGTCATCGTCCTTAGTCCTCATCCTCCTAGTCCTCGTCCTTATTCCTAGTCCTCATCCTCCTAGTCCTCGTCTTGATCCTCCTCAGTCCTCTTCCTCTTCCTCAGTCCTCCCCCAGTCCTCCTTCTCCTCTTCCTCATCCTCAGTCCTCCTCCTCCTCCTCCTTCTCCTTCTTATCAGTCATCTTCCTGACTCCTCCTCCTCAGTCCTCCTCCTCCTCATCCTCCTCCTTAGTCCTCCTCCTCCTCAGTCCTCCTCCTCTTCATCAGTCTCCTCCTCCTCATCCTCCTCCTTAGTCCTCCTCCTCCTCAGTCCTCCTCCTCAGTCCTACTCCTCAGTCCTCCTCATCCTCTTCAGTCTTCTTCCACAGTCCTCATCTTCTTCCTCCTTAGTCCTCCTCCTCAGTCCTTCTCCTCCTCGTCAGTCCTCCTCGTCAGTTCTCCTCCTCCTCCTTCTCCTCTTCCTTCTCCTCCTAATCAGTCATCCTCCTCAGTCGTCCTCCTCCTCGTCCTGAGTCGTCCTCCTCATCGTCCTTCTCCTTCTTATCAGTCATCTTCCTGACTCCTCCTCCTCAGTCCTCCTCCTCCTCATCCTCCTCCTCCTCATCCTCCTCCTTAGTCCTCCTCCTCCTCAGTCCTCCTCCTCTTCATCAGTCTCCTCCTCCTCATCCTCCTCCTTAGTCCTCCTCCTCCTCAGTCCTCCTCCTCAGTCCTACTCCTCAGTCCTCCTCATCCTCTTCAGTCTTCTTCCACAGTCCTCATCTTCTTCCTCCTTAGTCCTCCTCCTCAGTCCTTCTCCTCCTCGTCAGTCCTCCTCGTCAGTTCTCCTCCTCCTCCTTCTCCTCTTCCTTCTCCTCCTAATCAGTCATCCTCCTCATCTTCTTCCTCCTCGTCCTGAGTCGTCCTCCTCATCGTCCTTAGTCCTCGTCCTCATCCTCCTAGTCCTCGTCCTTAGTCCTCTTCCTCCTCCTTAGTCCTCCCTCAGTCCTCCTTCTCCTCCTCCCCATCCTCAGTCCTCCTCTTCCTCCTCCTCCTCACCAATCCTCTTCATCAGTCCTCCCTCTCATCTTCAGTCCTCCTCCTCCTCAGTCCTCCTCCTCCTCCTCCTCCTCCTCCTCCTCAGTCCTCCTCGGTCCTTCTCCTCCTCGTCAGTCCTCCCTGCAGTCCTCCTCCTCCTCATTCTTCCTCCTCCTCCTCCTCAGTCCTCCTCAGTCCTCCTCTTCTTCAGTCCTCCTCCTCCTCCTCATCAGTTTACACAATTTATCGTACTAAAATGTTTTTAAACGCATTTGAGTCTGTAAGATATTGAAATGTTACTGTTCCTGACTCAAAATGTGCTCGAGAATTTTTTGTTTAACAGAGTTTTACTCTCCAGTTCTATGGAAAAGTTGTTACACGATAAATAAAAATTTTGATAAATAAAGTGATTTTCATCCCTTTTAATGTTATTAAAAATTGTGTAGACTATTCTTTGTATCTAACTGAAGATTGGAGGTTTGAGAAAGGACCATGGTCATTAACCGTGCTACCCATTTCTGCTGATAGCCTGTTACAAATTGTGGAGACAATTTAAATCAAAAGTTACTAAAGCGTTCGCTATTTGTTACAATTGTAATTACCAACTGCAACCGTACCTCTTTCAATTATGGACCGGGGTGGATGTTTCTGTCAAACAAGAGTTGATACGACAATGTTTTGTTTTTCGGACGAAAAGATTCTTGTTTGGAACAAGAAAGCATTTTGGGGTTCTGGGACCACCACCAATCGATTTCTTGTCATATTTAAGTACAGAAATAGCTACCTATATCGCCTAGAAACCTCGGAGGGAAGATTTAAATTTTCCCGATTTTTCCGATATATGAGGGTTGATGAGGCTAAAATCCCCCCCCCCCCCCCTCCCCAGAGCTAATGAACTCAGTTGTTTTCTCATGCTATTCATCCCATTTATGATCTGTTGTGATGATTACTTTGATCATATTTTACCGAATCATTTCTGCTATTTAATATTATGCTTGCGTTTTATTGCTCAGCAGCTGTTCAAAAGGATCAAACTCAAATATAAGATAATTAATCATTTCACAGTAATAAGTTTGAAACATGTTTTCATCATACATTTAGCTCGTGTATTATTTAGTTACTTGGAGAGATAAAGATGTCCATTTTTCAATTTTTTCAATTTTTTCAATTTTTTCAATTCTGAAACACGATTTTTCCAAAATTGAGATTGAAAAGATTGAGCTTCCTACCCCCCATTGTTTATTTCATAGGATGAGCCTGATGGTTTCTTATTCTATCATTGAGCATTTTACACTCTATGAAATTTGAGTAGCAATTAGTCATGACAACATCAATTGTGCTTTGGGTTATCCTGTCGTCCAGGTTTGCAACTCTTGTTATTCCTGTAACAGTCTGGATCATTCCAAAGAGCTTCATTGTGATATCTATAGATTTGTTTGGAGGGGCGAAATTGTGATATCTAGTTTTTTATAGTCTAAATCAGACAAGGAGTTCTGGTTAAAATTTACGTCTCCGATCCATATTACTTTCTTTCCTTGAAGTTTCATCATACATTCAGTCATATAATCAACGAATTTATCTAAATGACAAAAGTTGTGTGATCTATAAAAACAGCAAATGTAGATATTAGCATCCTTGAGTTGTATCCATATGGCAGATGGCTTCAACTTTTGAAAGATCAGAGTAGGTTATATCTAGGTTGATTAATTTGTAATTCACACTTTGGTTAATCAACATACCACATCCTCCTCTTCCCTTGTCATTTAGGTCTATCACATCTTAAAAAGTCGAAGTTTAGTGTGCTAGTGTTTTAAATATCAGATTTAAGGTTGGTTTCATTAATTCCGATAATATCTAGTTGTTCTTGAAGTTCAAGGGTCTTTGCCAAGTTAGTTAAGCCCCCCTGTATATTACATAGACCAATAGCAAGATTTTTGTTTATCAATGTGTGCATATAAAGCAAAATGAGAATGTGAGATAAATAGTGTCACCAGTGGTGATTGAAAAGAATCACAAAAAAGCAGCAACCATACTGCAGTTTATATCATAAAATATTAATGGCCAAAATACTTGTCCTTTCTATTATTATTTATTAAGTAAAGAGATTATTCTCGTGTTCTGTGTTTATGTATAATAGCCCATGCTTATAACACATATTTTCTAAGTATCGATTCCCAGTCCCTGGATAATATCTATCTAGTGACAGCTTTAGGCAGAATGTTTAAAATATATATTTTCGCAATATTAAATTCTGCCCACAATTTTTCAACAAATTCTTCAATGTCTTTTGTAGCACTGTTGAAGTTCATTGTGTTGAGGTCAATGGAATCAACATAGTTAGTACCAGTTAGTAGAACAACCTTTTTAACCTTTTCTTTGTTTAGAATTTTGAACTGACTGTCACTGAAGAGTCTTTGGGACATTTGGACTGAGTTGGCCCCTGGGTAGAAAAATACTTTGGTCCACGAGTCGAAGAGCTTAACAGTTTTTCATCCAGATGTCTAAACATGCTGCTGCTGATATACACTGTGCTCACATCTGTCTGTGGCATGTCTGTTAACATGCCACCCTGATTGACGGAGTGGTGGAGATGGATAGGGTGGGGTTAAGTGTGGGGGTGGCTCAGACTCCGGGGGCTCATTCTCCATTTCATCATTGCTGTAGAGATTATCCAGCAGATCAGCCATGCTGTCTTTGGAAAGGGTTTTGCTGGCAAGGGTTCTTAGGGGGTGCTTAATACAACTGTTGGGAATTGTGTTCCGTGTGTCACAGATTCGAAGGAAACGATCTTTTAAACTTCCAATAATACATTTTTTGTACATTGCAGATGTATTTTGTACATAATATGTGCTTGGAAACAGCTAGACTGATTTTGTAATTTTCAAAAGATTTTTATCTTTTTGATCATCTTCAAGTTTTCTGTATACTAGTCCTAATATACTTTCTGATAATTACTGATAATTACTGATAATTACTGATATGATAATTACTGATAATTACTGATTACTGATAATTACTAGGTACATGGTATGGTCAGTCAGGAATCATGTTTCAAGTCAGATTCCAACAGATAAGCAGAATCATAAGTTCTGTAATACCAACTGCTCCCTTGTCACTTTCTTCTGTATCCTGTCAACAAAAGCTTGCAACAGGAAATAATTTGCAAGTTTCCTTTCAAACCCTGAGTGCAAGCTCTTTTAGGCAATACTCTTCGGCGAACAAATGTCAGCTATCAGCTAATCATTATCAGAGAGTAAATTTGGGTTTCAGGAGAACATTTTCAGGATCTTCAAATTTAAGTAGTACTGTGAAAGCTTTTACGCAAAAGTATGGAACGCTTTTCATTGTCTTTCACACCAGTTGTTCTGTTCTTTCTATTACAACTTTCTTCATCCTCATCTACAGGTAAACCAGCTCCCCAAAATTTGCTGAAAAAAGTGTCTTCTGATTCCTGAATCCAAATAATATATTGTTATTTAACATTGTTTAATGTTCATTTTACATGTTCATGTAAGATTAACAACCTCAGGGGGCTTGATACAACGCCATTCATCTCATTTGCTGAAAACTTCATAAACGTCGACAACCTTCTAGCAAAGGCAGGTTACGATCGCTCTTTTCTCACCGGAGCACCTTCTTCTAAAGCAGCATGTTTTGGGTTGGCGATGATTTTGACAAAGTGTATCCAACCGCTTCGTTTAGCTTTCAGTGGTATAATGGTACCTATCATTGCCAAATACTCTAAGAAAAGCTAAAAGCTTTTAGAAAAGCTAATCAGCTAGTTCACGAATCTGTGCTTTACATGGCCATGGGTACCAAAACTTTTGATTGGTAACCTGAGCTGATTTACATGATACATCCAGATTTATTGTAATCAAATTTTCCTCCCCCCTGATTTTTCCGGTAAATCAAGTGTTCACTGTTTATAATACGATAAATAAACTATTTTTTGTATTGTCTAATCCCAGTTTTTCTATGATCATCTCTGTCAGCAAGTTCACTGTTTGCAAGTAACAATACCAGGGCATATTAAAACTACCGGTATATGTGTAACGTTTGTGAATACTTTTTAATTTTACATGTTTCATTATTTGAATGTAACAATGATCAATTCGAGCAAGTAAAAAGTATCTTTTGTTCTAGTTTCGTTGAAATCATTATTTTATTTTGTAATCACTATTATACTGTTAAGCTATTCTAATGTTGTATTCAGTATGTACTATGTATATTGTATTCTAATACATTCACCACTCAGGCTAGGTATATGTTCATCATAATCAGGTAATGATCGGGGGAGGAATACTATGTGATATTCGCAATACCCAAGCATGTAGCAGATCCTTCAAACCAGAATATGAAAAGGTTAATATTTATTTCGTGGATGGATCTTTCCTTGTATGGGAAGCTGAAACAGCGATATTTCTTCGGGAGAAATTTGGTGTTAGTGGTGTTTTAGTAGGGACCTTACCAAGAAGCCACGACAGAACAGAGCATTGGGCCTGCCTCTCGAAATCATGAAAGAGGAAGCGATTGTTCTGCACAGGGAGGGCGTAGTTAATATTGTTAAACAAAAAGACATGCCAGTAGTTGGTTCTGAAGAAAAGTATGCTGATTATTTAGCAAAGTCTTACAAGGAACAGAATGAGTTTTTGCAGAATAAAATTTTTAGTAAGTCTCAGAAGTTTGTTCAGGATCCTGTGGAAGAGCCTGTACATTTGAATCTGAGTGGAAAAATTGATATTGATAACCCACCTTATCATTTACAAAGGGTTTTTAATAGGCAATCTAGAGAATTTTGGTCCCAAAGTTTCGGTGATATCAACGAATTTGAATTGTCTGAATCTGAAAAAATGCGCCTTATGGTCCTTCAAGATCTTCGTCACAGAAACTATTTAATCACTTCAGGATCAAAATTTGGTGGAGATTTTCTCGTTTACCCTGGAGACCCATTAGTGTTTCATGCATATTTCATAGTTAAAGTTGTCCCCAAGGGTTTCAGAATGAAAGCCAATGAATTGTTAGCTTTTTCCAGACTGGCAACATCCGTTAAAAAGGTAGCTGTTTTGGGGACAGTGGACGGCTCAAATGTTTCCTACATCAGTTTACAGTGGTCTGGATTGAAATGAACAAGATTATATTTTTGCATTTGAGGATCTGTATTTTGAGATAAATTTTGATGGTTGTTTATTTCTTCCTGGGTATTAGTAGCATGATTTGTAAAACTTTGTATTGTAATTTTATTGATTTTGAGGAGTAAAATAACAGACACTAAAATTAACCTCCATTCATATTACGAAATCTTCATCAGATAAGTTTTTAGTCAAATTTTCTACAAATATCTTCAATATAATATTACGAACTTATCCACGAAAGTGTCTAATGTCACACGTACTTAATAAAATCATCTGTTTATTTAGCTGCTGGTACCGTCCGGATCCGAAAGCCAGCTATGTTGACAGTAGAAGATGAAACTAATAAAGAGAACAAGCTTAACGCCTCATCCGAAAACGTAAGCTTTCTTTTTAAAGCGATTTCAGTTGAAAATGGAAAGTATTTTTTTGAATGATTATTGACTCTGTTTTTGGTGAAGAGACAAAGGAATGTGATGACTCCTTCAACTATTTGTCACAGATATCACCTCATCGCGACAGAAAAATTAATGATATGATTGGCCGCAAAAAAACTTATTATAGCCGGTAGGTGCTACTCATAACTTAATACATATTATTATTAAGAATAAGCATTCCAAGCATTACAATTAATAGCTACAGTTAGCAATATATAGCCGCTCTATTCAGCCGCTCTTTTTAGATTCTTCGTGACAATTTAAATGTGGATACTCTGTCTCAATACTACGTCTAAAACGGTCTTCTTTAAGTTTTTACGGAAAGCGCAGACAATTTTTCGCCAGATATCTCCGCGCGAGTATTAAATTTGTTTGCTCGAGCGCGCGCGCTATTTTCGCGCCAATGCAAATCTCAAAGAGCTGAGCTAGATCAAGAGGTGTCACTGTACACCTCCAATCAACATTGAACATAATTAAAGATGGGTCATGGGTGTCTCTAATTTTTTCAACTAATTTTCTTTCAGATTGAGCGTTCTGTCAATTCGTCCAAGACCATTCTTCCGAAAGACAATGGCGCTCTATCCTCAGACGAAGAGAACTTCCACCGAAAGAAAAGAACGGTTTTAGATGACAGTTCAGATGAAGAAAATCAGCTAGTTATCGACGAAAATCAGCCGATGACATCACCATCACTATCTCTTGAACCAAATCGGGAGAAATTCTTGGTGGATAATATAGAATCTGATATGGACTCGGATGCTCCTATGTTGTCGAAGAACGCTAAAAAATTTGATTCAGACAGCGTCCCAACTGACGGCAAAGAATCGAGCTCAGACATTGAAAGCTTTATCAAGAAAAAGAAAAAGAAGAAGTTGAAGAAATCGCGGAAGAAGAACATGGCAAAAGAAGATTTATTAGATAAGTCTAAATTAACGGATGATGAAAACGATGAATTACTCAAGGATCTCGAGACAATGTTAAACGAACCAAACAGCGAACCTGACTTGAAGGATGTGGGTAACGAGAAGGTTTGTTTTGTGCATGATATATCTGCAGGCATACTAATACATGGCTGTTATACAGGGTGTCCCAAAATAGGCGACCAAGTTACTCTTACTATTAACTCGCCTCACATTTAATCTGACGATTTGAAAACGTCTCCAGTCATATGCTATGATGCTCCAGAATCTGTGTAAAAAATTTCAGGACCAAAATCTACAATGAACCTATTCTACTGATTATAGTTGAATCCTTAACTTTTATCCTCATCCCTTTCAAAGGTGGTAGCTATATTTTATGATCTTATTACCAATTCTAATCTTATGCATATATTGCATATCTATAAAATTCGATTGGTAACGCCGCAAACCTTTTTATTCAGACTGGGTGCAGTGATTCTGAAAGTGGCAGCAGCGTAGGAATGCCCGAGGATACCTACATCGTTCGAAAAACAGAGGGAACTGAGGATGTTAAGTCTAAGAAAGAAAAGATCTACAAAGATTTTGATCCTGAGGATTGGCAGAACGAAGAAGTTAAAGGTTAATGGCTTCCATTTGTGACATATCGGCATTTGACTTAATGATATTGATATTAATTTGAGATTAAAACTCTTTTTTTGAGACTCATCGAATATCGATTGATATTTTATATTATATAACAAATTTTAACGTCGTCAACTATCTCTAGAGAAGGAATACAAAGATAGTGAGAAGAAGAAGGGGGAGAAAAAGAAGAAAGAAACTCTTGATCCTGTTGCTCTGTTGGTCAGTGAGAGACAAAAAATGATGAGAGGTTAGTTCATAGTTGAATGAGTAGGCAATATTTTAACACCTTTTTCTTTCAGGGACAGCGGGAACGGAATCCTCGAACATTTTTTATATTACAATCTCAAAGCACAAATTTAAAGCAATATTGTCAAGAACAGAATTTCTTGTTCCCTGTAAATTGTTAGGTTTTGACCATGATGGGACCATGATAAGAAATGTTGTCTATAAGCTCATATCTATTGATCTCCCGAATATCGTGAAGAATATCATGCTGACCAATGGCGGTACTGCGATTGATCAGCTGATTTGAATCCTTTATGTGAGAAGCCTTCGAGTTGCTGAATCAGTTGTAAGGGCCACACATAAAAATATCAGGTTACCAGAGTCAATAACTCTAAAACCATTCCACATCTGGAATTCTATTCTTTAGATTACTTCTCGAAAAACTCATTCCTTACGATTGTAAGTCCGTAGCACTAGAACACTGTTCTATTTACAATGTTCCTGCGCACTGTGCCCCAAGCCACTGGAGTCAGAGACATAGCCAAGAAGTGTTTCGAACTAGCCTACAAGGATATAGCTCCAGTAAACATCACTCTCAGCCTCTTAATCATCATTTTGAACAGTCTCGTGATAGCCTACTACCGTCGCAACATCTTCAAGTTAACTCCGGCGCTTTTTGTCTGCATTGCTTGCTGCGATATCTCAGCAGCCGTTGGGAATATTGTCGTCGGTGTTGTTGTGGTTTCACGGTCCGGAGAACCACGCGGAGAGGACTATGTGGTGGTGCTATGTGATCTACAGGGTAGTTGGGTTGCTTGGTTATGCTGCCTCTATATTTTTCAACACCCTGCTTGCTGTCTCCAGGACAGTCTTTATCTGTAACCCATTTTATCTAAATTTATGGTTATGAAGGCTTTTGCGGGGGGCTTTCTTAGGGTTTCTTACTTTCCTTGTCGCTCTTACTATTTTTGATGTTTACTTCTTGGTGGACATAACGCCCGAAATGCAGTTCACGCAAGTCATTGTTTTCTTTTTCTTCGTTGTCTCTCTGATGGCAAGCATCACTTTTCCTGGACAGGCCATTGCTTGGCGTGTCTATATTGGCTCTCACTTTAATGCAGCACCCACCGCTGCTGTTGAGTTCACTCTTCTCACCTTGATCTACTTGTTGCCCGTTCTAGCTGTGTTCGTTAGCATGCTAGTTCAGGTGATCGTTGTGGTACGAAGATCTAGAGCGAGAAGTGATGAAGACGGAGGGCAACACTTTGATGACTGGAACTACATTACCACAACAGTCACCCTCTTAGCGTCGCTCTTCTTGGTGTGCAATGCCGCCCTCACCATTGACACCTTCATCGTACAGCTGGTATACCACGGACCTGATTACCACCCAGCAGAATATCGGGTGTTTGGGATTGTTGAGACGGTGCTGCCCCTTGTCAACTCACTGCTGTCTCCTGTTATCATTGTCTCCAACTCACTGCTGTCTCCTGTTATCATTGTCTCCAACTCACTGCTGTCTCCTGTTATCATTGTCTCCAACTCACTGCTGTCTCCTGTTATCATTGTCTCCAACTCACTGCTGTCTCCTGTTATCATTGTCTCCAACTCACTGCTGTCTCCTGTTATCATTGTCTCCAACTCACTGCTGTCTCCTGTTATCATTGTCTCCAACTCACTGCTGTCTCCTGTTATCATTGTCTCCAACTCACTGCTGTCTCCTGTTATCATTGTCTCCAACTCACTGCTGTCTCCTGTTATCATTGTCTCCAACTCACTGCTGTCTCCTGTTATCATTGTCTCTAGGAACGCAAGGATCAAGCATGATCTGCTCAGCAAAGTTAGGGCTGTCTTCAGGCATGCTGGATAGGATTATATATGGTGATTGAGGAGAATTGATGAACGTTATCTGTTCCGAAGGAAGAGTGGACGTTTTTGAAACCGCTGATTTTAAGGAGACAAATACCGGTTACATAGTTTTAATGTTTTGTGTTGCAGTGTATAATCATTAATCATGTCTTAATTTACATAACATAATCATTTAATTTGTTACCGATACAATCGTGAAATGATATTTCATTTGTAACCCTTCATTCAACGCTTCAAGGAAATACTGATCAAAACTGAAGGACAAGGTTACCCTGGCATATTAGAAACATGCCAGAAACATGCCACATGCCAGAAACATGCCACATGCCAGAAACATGCCACATGCCAGAAACATGCCACATGTCAGGAACATGCCACATCCACCGTATAAGTTACTGTTAGATGGGGGTAATGCAACGACCATTAATGTCAGTATTTGAGATTTTTCCGAAACTGACATTGTCATTAATGGTCATTAATGGTCATTAATGGTCATTAATGGTCATTAATGGTCATTAATGGTCATTAATGGTCATAAGATATCTCAAATTTTGAAATATCTGGCAGTAGCCTTGACTAATTGAGGGGAGAAATCATGTTTCGTACGGAGATCAGCGGCTTAGGTCAATACAGATGAATGGATCAAAACAGCCAGTCAGAGCGAGCTGTCGAAGTGGGAGTACCCGCCAGTATTTTACTTCAACAAAACAGGAGACTTTCCCATGCAGGACATCTGTCATGAGTTGAAAAAACTGGTTAACTGTCTCCATTACCTCAGTACTAGATTCATCATAATGGCCGATTCTGATTCGATCGAAGACACGAAATTCACCCTAAACTGGGGGATGATTCTTAAACTCGCTACGGAAAGTGAAGAATTCAGAGACTCTGTATCCCTTACAACTCTGCAGCACTCTGATAGACAAAACCCGCAGTGTGCTGCAGAGCTAACGGCTAAATGGGATGTTCTAAAACAAGCAGGATTTCTGAGCCTCTCGGCCTATCTTAAGGCCGGGTTTTTGCTCCTGGCAGCGTTTTATGACAAATCGCTGACTGTTTCAGAAAGAGCTGAAAATGCGTGGACTGTTTTCACGTTCTTCACTCTGTGGGGAGAACACTCGAAGAAATTAAATACCAGCGAGAACTTCATAACTAGAGAAAGCTTCAAAGACTTAATATCCGCAGCTAACGGACTTGTCTTGTATTTTGTCGACTTGATTTGTAATCACCCCAAAGCACCAGTAGTACCGTGGTTTTTATCGTCTGATCAAAATGAACAACTCTTCGCTCGAATCAGGGTTGGACGGCACTCCGGTAGACGCACACAAATCGACTCTACAAGAGTCCCTGAAGCCATGGGTCGTTACAACCGACTATTAGAGGTGGAGAATACGCTTGATGTTGAATGTGGTACAAGTGTTCATAAAACCGCTCATACCCGGGGGAAGACACTCTTTCGTTCTGAGTGGAGCAAACATCCAGAGAAAAAGATTGCTGTTGATTTTGGAGGTTCGGTCAAGATGAGTAACCTTATAATCCAAAGCTTAAAAAGAGGATCCAAGATTGGAGAGGAACTCTTTGTTTCCTCTTCTAGTTATGGAAGTTCGTATCTTTCAGGTGATAATGGAAATGTTATTTCTGAAAGACGGCGGAGTCTCCAATTTCCACTCTCATATGGTAGTGAACAACAATCAGATGATGAATCAGACCATGAGAGTGAAGACAATTTTTCTGATTATGAGGACGAAGAGCTGGTTGATAGCTCCACTAAGGTCGTGACCAAATATTGTAACCAAAGCAAGACCAACTTTGGTGCGAAAAGCCGAAGGAAAAGATTTTTTGGTCTTGCCTTGGATACAAGTATTGGGTTGTATCGCCCAGTCTGTAAAGGTTTAGCAGAACCAGAGCTATGCAACGCTCAAGAGGTGCAAGTTGGTGGAACAATAACTGGTATACTCATAACAGGCAAGGATGAAAAAAGAAGGCGCACGGTTGTGCAGGGCAAAGTGCTTTCTATATCTGTTAAGACATCTAAAGCATCACAAAGAAAAGGAAATGCTCGGTCGGGAGAGAGAAGACCTGCGGTGGCGATCTGTATTGAGCACGATATGTCTTCCCAGTGTTGGGTGAAGACCCAGGATGGTTCAATAATAAGTTTAGATTGGGAGAACGTTGTTGTTATGGTATAATTGGGTTAGTTGTAATATGTAGTAATATCAGTGTTTGAGAAAGTTGTAAAATTAACTTTTCATCCTCTTCCAAGACGTAAAGTACCGTCTACTTATTGTTAGTTAACTTTAGGTAGGTTCTAAGTGGTCCTCGTGTCCGTCCTTCTTGTTCCAGGAAGTGCGGAAAAAAACATGACCATTAATGTCAGTATTCGAAATTTTGGCAAAACTGACATTGTCATTAATGGTCATTAATGGTCATTAATGGTCATTAATGGTCATTAATGGTCGTTGCATCACCCCCTGTTAGATAATGCCGGATAAAGCTGAAATAATGGAGGGATAATGATTGACGGAAAGAGCGCTGGAAACCATGAAATTTTTTCGAGCAGCTTTGAAACTTTGTACGAACTCTCCTTTTTTTCGAGGAGATTGTTACAATGCAGTTAATATTAAATATTCGATATTCTTTAATATTGTTCAAACCTCCTCTCCTCAGAATCTGAGATATCCCTACCAAGACACGAACCTGTTCCGCTCCAACTAAGCGATTGCCTGGCCAGAATTCCCAAACTCACCACTCTTAGACCGACCAGAGTCGAGGAGAAGAAATCTGCGTTTGTGCCAAAGTTGTCCTCCAAAACCGACGAGTTTTTCCTTCCTAAAGATTTGGGAAACTTCATGGGGAGGTCTAGAGTTGTATAGTGCTTCTCAAATAAATATAGCTTACCAAACTACTGAAAGTATCGTGCCAAATCTGCCTGCTGCTGTAAAATGGGGGGGGGGGGGGGGGGGGGGGGGGGGGGGGGGGGGGGGGAAAAAAAAATTTAAAAATAAAATCCCCCCCAAAATCAAAAAAAAAAACAATTTAAAAAAATCCAAATAAAGTTTATATTTTTTAAGTTTTGAAAAAAAAACCCCAAATTAAAACCTTTTAGGAAGTACAAAAATTCCCCAAAAATTTCCCCAAAAATTGGCTAAAAAAAAAAAATTTGGGGCTTTTACCCAATTTTCCCCTTTCCCCCAAATTCGTAAATTTAAAATTTTTTTTAATTTTTTAAAAAAACCATTTTTTTTAAATTTTTGGGAAAGAAAAAATTAAAAAATTTTTTTAAAAAAACCAAATACTGGGGGAAAAAAAAAAAATTTTTGGGAATTTTTGATGGAATATCCCAAAAATTTTTAAAATTTTAAAGAGAAAACCCCCTTAAAAGGGAAAAAGTCTTTAATTTAAAAAAAAAAAGGGGGGGGAATTGGGGGGGTAAAAATTTAAAAAAAAATTTATTTTGAAAAAATGCTTTAGGGGACTTAATTTTTTTTCCCCAACCTTTTTTGCATTGAAATTGCAAAAAGTAGTTTGTTTTTTAACCTTGATCTTTTCCCTTTTTTAAAAAAAAAAAAACCCAAAGTTTTTTATATTTTTGGGGTAAAGGTGACCTTTTTGGAAAAAATCAAAAAAAGCCCAACCCCTAAACCCGGGCACCCCCGATTGGTTTCCCCCGGGAAACCCCCCTTTTTTAAAGCCCCTTTTTCCAAAAAAATTTTTTTAAAAAATTTTTTTAAAAAACTTAAAACCAAACCGGCGAAAAAAAGTTTTAAAAGGGAAAAGAAAAAATTAGTCCTTAACAATTATGGCAAAAAACTTAAAATTTTTTAAAAAATTTTAAAAAAACCCTTTTAAAAAAAATTTTTAAAAGGTCGTTTTTTAAAAAAATTGGGGTTTTTTGGCAAACAATTTTTGGGCCCGAAAAAAAAAGCCAAAACGTTTGGACGAATTTTCTGGGGAAAAAAAAAATAAAATCGGTTTAAAAACTTTTGAAAAAAATTAAAAAAATTTTTCCTAAAAACCAAAGATTTTTAAAAATTTTTTAAATTTTTCCCGCCCTTTTTTTGAACAATTGAAAAAGCTAAAACTTTAAAATTTGGGGCCTTTAAAAAAAGTCAACCTTTTTAAAAAACTTTTTCTTTATGAAATTTCCCAGCCGGGATTTTCAAGAAAATCCCAAAATTAGGAAAAGGGAAAAATTAGGCCCCCCCCCTCCCTTTAAAAAAAAAATTAAATAATAAAAAAATTTTTAAATTTTTTTGGGGGTTGAATTTTTTAAGTTTTTTGGGCCAAATTTTGGGGCCTCCAAAAAGGGGTAAAAAAAATTTTTTTAACCCCCCCCCGGGGGATTTTGCCCATTAAAAAGGGGGAAATTAAAACCCCGGTTTAAGCTTTAGGGGGGGGCCCCACATCCAAAGAAAAAAGAAAAAAAGAAAAAAAAAAAAAGAAAAAAAAAAAAACCCCTTTTAATTTCTTAAATTTGCCCCCCCCCCCCCCCCCCCCCCAAAATTCCCCCCTTTATTAAAAAAATTTTTTTAAAAAAAAAAAAATTTACGTTAAATTTCGCCCCAAAAAAAGGGGGAAAAGGGCCCCCCGTCCCCTTTTTTTCCTAAAAAAGAAACAAAATTTTTAAAAACCCCAAAAAAACTTCCCCCCCCCCTTTTTTTAAAATTTGAGGGTTAAAATTTTTGTCGCCAAAAACCAAAAAAACCCGGAATTTTCCCCCTTTTTTTGAAAACCTTTTTAAAAAAATTTTAAACCCCCCTAAAAATTTCGGTTTTTTTTGAAGTTTAAAAAAAAGTTTTGGGAAAAGGGGGAAAAAAATTTTTAAAAACTTTTTGGGGGGGGCCCCCCCCCCCCCCCCCCCCCCAAAATTTGTCATTTTTATTTTACAATTTTTAAAATCAATAAAATTTACAGGTTTTAAAAAAATTTGTACTTTTAAAATAAACGGATGGGAAAAAATTGCCTTTTTAAAAAAAAAAAGCTTAAAAGTTTTCTTTAAAAAAAATACGGGAAAATTAAAAAAGGGGCCCCCCCCCCCTTTTACGAAGTTGGGTGTTTAAAAAGGGGTTTGAAAAATTTTTAATTTTTTTTTTTTGAACCCTTTGGGTTTTTTAAACTTTAATTTTTACCACGGGGGAAAGTTGACCCAGGGTTTGGGAAATGTGTAAACGGGGGAATTTTTGAAGGGGGAAAAAGTTGCCCCGGGGGGAAATTTTTTTGAAAAGTTTGGAATTTAATTTTGGGGTTTTTGAAAATGTTGGGAATGTTTTTTGACCCCGTTTGGGAAGTTCCCCCTTTTGGGGTTTTTAAAACCCTTTGGGAATTTTCCCCCTTTTTGGAAAAACCCCCCCCCAAAATTTTCCCCAGGCCCAAAAAAAAGAAAGATTTCCTTTTCCGGAAAAAACAAAGATTGAACAGAAAACGCGAAGGGTTTTGTTAGAGGGGGGAAACGTTTTCGGGAAAAATTGATTCAACAAAAGAATTTTTCCCCCCTCTTTTTAAAATTTTTTTCCCCAAAAAAAGGAAGAAAAAAAACGACCAGAAATCTGGTTAAAACGGGGGAAAAAATTCAAATAGGACAAAATATGTTTTTTTTTTTTGTTTTTTAATTTTCCCCAGTGGGATTTGTGGTCCCGGCCACCCCCCAGCCCCCCCCCCCCTTTCCCCCGCGAAAAAAAAACCCTTTAAAAACCAAAAAGGGAGAATATTGGAAAAAGGGGTTTTAAATTGAAAAAATGGGAAAAAAAAAGTTTTTGGGGAAAAAAAATTTTTCCCTGGAGGTAAAAACAATTGAAAAAAAAAAAAAATTACCCCTGATTGGGGGATGAAAGAAAAAAAAAAAAAAAAATCAGCTAAAAAATTTTTAAAAATTTAAAATTTTCCAATTTTTTTAGATTTTTTTTTTAAAAAAAAAGGGGTTTCCCAGGGGAAGAAGGAAAAAATTTGACCCCCCTAAAAAAGCCCTTTAAAAACCCGAGATCTCTCAAAAGGAATTAAAAAAAAAATTTATTTTGAAAAAAAGGAAAAAAAAAAGAATTTGGATAAATTAAAGAGATTTTTTTAATACTTTTTTGGGGGTAAATTGAAAAAAAATTTTTTAAAAAATTTAAAAAATTTTTTTATTAAAAATTTCATTTTCCTTTTTTTGTATGAAAGGGAAAAACCCCTTTCCCGGGGTTTCCCCCCCGAAATCGCTAAAAGCCCCCTCAAGACTCAACCCTAAAAATTGGGCAAAAAAAAAAAACAAAAAACAAAAAAAAAAAAAATCTTTTTAAAAGGGAAATCCAAAAAACAAACAAAAAAAAAAAACCTTTTTTTTTTTAAAAATTCCCCCCAATCCCAAAACTTTTTAATTGAAAAAAAAAAAAAAATTTTTTAAAAAAAAAAAGGGTTTTTAAGAAAAAGGAAAGGAAAAAGGGAAAAAAAAAAAGGAAAGAATAAGAAAAAAAGGGGAGGGGAAAAATTTCTCCAGAGGAACAACGGAAATCCCTCTCACAGGTTTTTTTTTTTTTAAAAAATTTCTTTTTCCCCTTAAATCAGTTTTTAAAGGAGGAGAAAAAAAAAATTATTTATTCATTTTGCGGCAGAAAATTTATACAAAAAATTTTTTGATCAAAAAGACAGCATCCAAACCGGCAACGCCCCAAACCCCTGGCTGCCCCCCGAGGACAGGAATTGCCAAGAGTTTGAAACTGAAGGAGATGGCTAAACTCCGACTGCTGGCCAAGGGGCCAAAACCTGAATTTGTTCAACGTAGTTTTATAAAAACATTCAAACTTTCCCCCTTTGGTCCGATCGCACGGTTTTTTTTTTTTTAATTGTCTGTCAGTATTGAAAAATCCCCACTCCACTCATGAGCTCATGTTTTTTTTCCCGAGATGGGCGAAGGGCAGAAAGCTAGAATTAAAGTGCTGCTCATATTTGCGGGCGACAATGAGCAGTAGTCAGAGGAAACGGGGGAACCCCAGGAAAAATACCACCGGACACTGACACGATTTTTTTTTGAAGAAAAGTATTAGATAAAGTAAGAAATCTAAGTATTCAAATGTACAATGACAAAAGAAGGTGGGCCAAAAAAATCACGTACATAGTTTTGGGCTTTTTTTTAGTCACTGATTGTTTTTACACCATTCGAAATTTTAAAAATTTTTGGGGTTAGAATCCCCCCGAAAAGAATGTTTAAAGACCCAACGTTTTGGAAATGACTTTTGCCACTGATTAAATATCATTTTTTACGATAAAAAAATTTTAAGTAATGTAAATGTTAGATGATGCAAGATAAAGCAAGAAATGCAAGATAAAGTAAATAATTTTCGGATAAAGACTTGGGCTTTCCCCCCAGACGTCAGCTATGAAATACAGGGGGAACGAGCTCCCTGCACTTCGCGAGTGAAGTGACGCTTTACAGCCCAGCAGATACCTCCAGGAGACTTACCCGGTTTAATATGCTATAGAAGCATGTAGTAGATACATGGAAGTAGAGAATGAGTAGAGTACACAAGTATTGAGTCATGTTTTGAGTACACATGTAGTAGAGTCATGTAGTAGAGTACATGTGTAATACATGTAGTAGAGTACATGTAGGAGAGTACATGTATAATACATTTGGGAGAGTACTGTAGTAGAGTCATTATTGAGTTCATTATAGAGACTGTATAGAGTTCATGTGTAAAACAAGTAGTAGAGTACATGAGTAGAGTCATGAGTAATACATGTTAGAGTACATGTAAGAGTACAGTAGTTAATACATGGTGAGTACAGTAGAGAGTACATGTAGTTTAAGTACATGTAGTAGGTCATGTAGTAAGACATGTAGTAAGTTTTAGTAGAGTACAGTGTAGAGTACAGTGTAAGACATTAGTGAGTAAAGTTAGAACATGTAGTAGAGTACATGTAGTAGAGAAGGTGAGTACGTAGTAGGTCATTAGTAGGTAAAATGATAGATACTGGTAGAGTACATGTAGTAGAGTCAGTAGTAGAGTACTGTAGTAAGTAATGTATAGAACATGTAGAGAGTACCCTGTAGAGAGTACATGTGTAGTAGAGACATGTAGTAGAGTAAAATGTAGGTACATTAGTAGAACATGTATAGGTACATGGGTAAGTACAGTATAGATACATTTGTAGAGAAAAGTAGTAGATACTGAGTAAGTACATGTAGTAGAGTACATGTTAAAAGTACATGTAGTAGAGTAATGTATAGAAACATAAGTAATACATGTGTTAGATACATTAGTAGAGACATGTAGTAGGTAAAAGTATAGATAATTTAGTAAGTCATGTGTAGAGTACTGTGTAGGTAAATTTTAGAGTTTAAATTTGTAGAGACATGGTTGTAGAGTACATGTAGTAGATCCCGTAGTAGGTACATGTATAAAATCATGTAGTAAGTACAGTAGTAGAGAACGTAGTAATTACATGTGTGTAGAGTAATGTTGAGTACTGTATAGAGTAATTATGAGTAAAATGTAGTAAGTACATGTAGTAAGATAATGGAGTAGAGACATGTAGTAAGTCTGTATAGAGTACATGTATGGGTACATGGTAGAGACTGTAGTAGAGTCTGTGGTAAGTACATGAGTGAAATGTAGTAAGCATTAGTGAGTACATGTGGTAGATACAGAGGGAAAAAGAAAATGAGAGGCTGGAGAGTACATGTATAGGTACTGAGAGAGACAGAAAATAGGGGAACAGTTTATAGAGTACGTAGTAGAAATCAAGTAGAGAGACATGAGTAGGTACATGAGTAGAGTACAGTAGAGAGAAATTATAGAGAACATGAAAAGAGACGTATTAGGAAATTATAGAGACATGTAGTAGGCATTAGTGATACTGGGAGAGTACAGTTTTAAAAGTAATTTAGTAGGGTACAGTAGAGGGTACTGTAGAGAGTAAAAATGTGGTAGAGTAATGTAGTAGAGTACAGTAGAAAGGTACATTTTTGAGTCATGAGAATACATTGGGAGAGTACATGTAGTATTCTGTAGTGAGCATGTGAAGTACAGTAGTGAGTACATTATAGATACAGAGTAGGTCAGTAGTAAGTACATGTGTAAGTACAGGAGTAGATAAAAGTAGTTGAGTACATTTAGAGTACATTAGAGAGTACATGTAGTTTGAGACTGTGGAGTTGTGTAGTAATGTAGGGTAACATGTGAGGTACATGTTTGTAGAGTACATGTGGTAGAGTACTGTGTAGGTACTGTAGTAGAGCTGTAGTAGAGTACATGTAGTAGAGTACATGTAGTAGAGTACATGTAGTAGAGTACATGTAGTAGAGTACATGTAGTAGAGTACATGTATTAGATTACATGTGGTAGAGTACATGTAGTAGAGTACATGTAGCAGAGTACATGTAGTAGAGTACATGTAGTAGAGTAAGCTATTTTTTTGATATCAGATTTCTCTACATTTTACTCGTAGGTACTGTAGAAAGAAACGAATAGCAAGAGAAAAAAGGCATGTGCAACGGGTAGCAATCGGTTCTGAGTCGGAAAAAGAAGAGAAAGCGAGAAGAAAGTTGCAGGACATATTGAAGAGAAGGGAAGAAATCAAGAAGAAGATTTATCGAAAGAAAACCCAGAAAAGGGAGGATAGCTGTACGTTTATTTAAATTTAAATCGTTAACTCTGGTTTTATTGATAAATATTTCGTCACAAAGCATAGCTCATGATTTAAATAGTCTAGGAAGGGTATACTGTTAATAGTTTGTAGAATGTAGAACTAATTTGAGTGTCCTTCACAGCTTGTTAAATATTCTCGTCATGTTAATTGCTGTATAAATTATACCCTAATTGCATAAATATTTCCTAATTACAATCATAATTCATCACGTCACGTTCTCAGGTACTAGTATACAAGATTTGTTTGGAGGTAGCGGTGGCTTATCTCTAACTGGAATCAGTCGACCATCAGATAGTCAATCTCTCCCCAGTGCCTCCAGGTAAATGAGTTTTTTTGGAATGTTTTCTGAATCATAATGTTTCTCCAACGATTTGCTTTAACGCATTAGAGCAATGCAAGAGCGAGAAGCCATATGTTTCTCCCCCAGTTCACTTGCCACTTCACCTCCACATAGATAGTTCCGGCAACCCCCTTGGTCCTTCAGGGTTGCCCTACCCCAGAGGCAGGCAGAGTTGATAAATGGGTTAATTAACGGCATTTTTTCAGAGATTCAGTTCACATCTCGAGTACGATTATACCTGATAGTATGGACACGTTACCCATTAGCGAGAAAACCTTCGACGTTGATACCGCTGGTCAGAATATATTGTAATATTTTGTAAACTATTGTAAGATAATGTAAGATATTGTAAGATATTGTAAAATATTGTAAAATATTGTTAAATATTGTAAAATATTGTGAGATATTGTAAGATATTGTAAAATATTGTAAAATATTGTTAAATATTGTAAAATATTGTAAGATATTGTAAGATATTGTAAGATATTGTAAGATATTGTAAGATATTGTAAAATATTGTAAGATATTGTAAGATATTGTAAGATATTGTAAGATATTGTAAAATATTGTAAAATAATGTAAGATATTGTAAAATATTGTAAAATATTGTTAAATATTGTGAGATATTGTTAAATATTGTAAGATATTGTTAAATATTGTAAGATATTGTAAGATATTGTAAGATATTGTAACACGTAATGATTAATACTCTCAGTCCGTAACGTAGTAGAGGACTCTCAGTACTCTGGAAAGAGTTCCTCTAACTTTCTCCCACCTGACGAGGACGCTGTTTTTCTGGACACTCAGGGAATGTTACGTAGTGGTCTTGATATCAGGTAAATTGTACAACGCTACTAATTTGTTGCATTTGTTGAGGCTTCGTCTTTTGGTAATGAAACTAGCACAAATTGAGTCGGACAGGAGTCGCTGTCGGACAGGAGTCGCTGTCGGACAGGAGTTGCTGTCGGACAGGAGTTGCTGTCGGACAGGAGTTGCTGTCGGACAGGAGTCACTGTCGGACAGGAGTCGCTGTCGGACAGGAGTCGCTGTCGGACAGGAGTCGCTGTCGGACAGGAGTCGCTGTCGGACAGGAGTTGCTGTCGGACAGGAGTTGCTGTCGGACAGGAGTCGCTGTCGGACAGGAGTCGCTGTCGGACAGGAGTCGCTGTCGGACAGGAGTCGCTGTCGGACAGGAGTCGCTGTCGGACAGGAGTTGCTGTCGGACAGGAGTCGCTGTCGGACAGGAGTTGCTGTCGGACAGGAGTCGCTGTCGGACAGGAGTTGCTGTCGGACAGGAGTCGCTGTCGGACAGGAGTCGCTGTCGGACAGGAGTTGCTGTCGGACAGGAGTTGCTGTCGGACAGGAGTCGCTGTCGGACAGGAGTCGCTGTCGGACAGGAGTCGCTGTCGGACAGGAGTTGCTGTCGGACAGGAGTCGCTGTCGGACAGGAGTTGCTGTCGGACAGGAGTTGCTGTCGGACAGGAGTCGCTGTCGGACAGGAGTCGCTGTCGGACAGGAGTCGCTGTCGGACAGGAGTCGCTGTCGGACAGGAGTTGCTGTCGGACAGGAGTCGCTGTTGGACAAGAGTTGCTGTCGGACAGGAGTCGCTGTCGGACAGGAGTCGCCGTCGGACAGTAGTTATCACCCTGAATATATCACACGTTGACACGGTGTATAACTACAACCTTTGCCCCTCAGTGGTGAAGGAGGAATAGACGCTCTCGCTGGAGACGGTTCCCTGCTCGACAATTCCATGGACCTGCTAAATCTCTGTTCAGGACGCTTTGGGTCGTCAGCTGCGGATAGTGGAGGTTTTGGGGGCACGGCCCCCGATAGTGGAGGTTTTGGGGGCACGGCCCCCGATAGTGGAGGTTCGGGGGGCAGGGTTACAGTTCAGGACATCAGTTTTAACCTGGCTACTTCTCCCAGCCTAGTTGGTTGGTCATTATTTAGAAGTTATCATTTTGTAGCTCACTGGGGATTGCTTCCATTCAAACTACTTAACTAGAATTGTAAGTTTCTTCTAATTCTCCCTCTTTTTAATCTGCTTTTGAGACCATTAACCACATTTCCAAACTTGCACGCATATCTCCGCAGGATCTGGACTATCCCAAACACCAAACCATTCTAGAACACCCTCCTATAAAAACCGGACACCACTTCCAAACGGTGACCCGGACCAAACTACACTTTTTAAGGGCGGCACGGATCAGACACCCCTGAGAAAGGGGCTGTCTCAGACACCTCTGACCAGGTTTGGTAACCTTGCAGGGTTACTGAGTCAAGAGAGTGATGAAGAGGAGGAACATGTCTCTAGTAAAGCCAAAGGTATGTTAGTTCCTTGATGAGATGGTTATTTCGTCACGTGATTCATTATCATTTGTATTGATCTGGTTACTGGCGGGGAGGTATTGTTATACCTCATATTTGTTTTGACGACGACGTTTGGGTTTCAATGGGTTATTACTGGAAGCTGATTGTTTATTCGCTGTCACCGGTCACTACCACATGTATATATCATGTGATGGATCATGGATTAAACAGGATTAAACAGGATTAAACATGAAATTACCAGAGAGAACACTAACGGACTCGTCTTGGCTATACAAGGATGAATAAATAAATCAATAAATAAAATTATTAAAACTGAATCATTTAAAAATTATTAAAATTTAACCGTTTACAATTTCACGAAAATAAAAGAAGATCGTCTATAATAATTTAAGGTAATACAGTAAATAAAGTTCGAGTACGAGGATTAGGACTTATTTTTAGGATTTCGAAGGTTTGAAGAGTCTGTTAGGTATTTCCCGAATTCTTTTGTGTGACAAGAGTTCATTATGGTCCTATACTCTTTTAGCATTACAAGGCTTGCCGAATCCTGTGAAGTAGGCGTCCTTGGAGGGTTCTGAGCCTTTGGGTGTTGCAAGGTTGTCAGAGTGCCGATCACACGTAGAGTTGTTAAGTTTATTCTCCTTCGGTGAGTGGACTGTTATTTCTGGGATCTGAGTTGTCATTGTGGTATAGGTGACTCAGATGGGGACAGGTCGTGATTGTTGTTCGTCATAGGCGTGCCTAAGCCTTGACTGGGGCAAACTCTGTTGTCCTCATTGATGGTGCCGTTAGGGTTTGGACCCACAATCCAGTTTCTTGCGTATGATCCAATTATCCCAAAAAAGGATGTTTCGGACATCATGCTGGCGTTAGGCTTGTCAGTAACAGCTTGAGTTGCGTTTAGCTCATCGTTACCCTTGATTTCAATCCTACAGGGAAGACTGGCCCGCTTCTTTTGTTTGGCTGTCTTACGATCTAACGTTGACTCTTTGCTGTCAAGTTCACAGCGGCTAGGGATTTTGTTCCTGGATCTGGATGGGTCCTCATCGTCCTCTTCATCGTCACCATTGCTGTTGGATATCCTGTAGGGATGGTGACGGTTTGCTAGAGGTTTCCTCCCATGTATCTTGGACCTTTGAGAGCCGGTTGAACTGGTCGAATCAGATGACCGCTGTCTCCCAGCACCACCCGAGGTCTCTTCACCGTCTTGTGGGTGACAAGTGTTGGCAAGTGGTGAGGGAGGCATGTGCTGCCGGGTACGAACTCTGCTCTCATCCAATGTATAGATATGTGATGTACGTGTATATACATTGTCGAGTGAGCGGTGCTCGGGAAGGCTGCACATGCCGGAAGTGAGCAGTGAGAGGTCATCGCGAACTGATATTACGTATCTGCACTGGTTTACACTGACAGTTGAACTTGAAGTGCAGATAGCGCGATTAGTTAGCATATCACGTGACGTGCTGGTATCGGTGTTGGTTTGCATGTCACGTGACATACTGGTTGTATCGCGCTCAGAAGTTGGGTTCAAGTTTCTGATGATGGGGAGATAGCGTGCCGCTGTACCGACAGGCAGCACATTTCTCACATGGCATGTATATCCAATATTATACATAGTGTGTAATGTATATAATAAGGCTGCTGCTGCTGAGCAGCATCTGCTCTCCCGGAAGTAGCGGTTAATTTAGCAGGGTAAGTATTGCTAAATTCCCCACATGTTGAGAGGTGGTTAGCACAGGCTACCATCTCGGAGCACAGGGTGCGAGAGGTCAGCTGTTCTGTGATGGATCGTGTGATGCTACATTTGTGTGCCTTGAGCTGATCACATGTTCAGATCACATCGTAGGTTAATTTTCATTTTTCTGGATCATCCACTTCAAATTTAACACGTGACACACCACAGGAAAGAAACGTCGAGCACTGTATTCTGACTTACTTGACAATGAAGCTGAAAAGAGTGGTTCAGATCACAGTGATGATGAAAACGAAGGTACCATTTTAAAGTATATTTGTCTATCTAAAATAGATACGTTTGCTTGCCGTGTCTATTATAGGGGTTATATTACATAATCAGCTGAGGGGGGGGGGGGGGGGTTTCGAAATGATTATGCTAGTGTAATTTTGACACAATGGTATGTGTAAATCTGATTACGGAGGGGGGGGGGGGTAAAAATGTTTCAAAAAGTGATTACGTAATATGTGAACGACCATTATATATTTTATATGAACAACAAACTTTCCTTCAGAGGACCATGATGAGTATGACAAGAGTATGATGGCGAAGGACTCGGAACTGCCCTCGGACGAGGAAGAATTAGCCGCCCAGCTGAAACTAGCCTACCATGACCAGCAGGCGTTAGATGAGAAGGATCAGATTAAACGGCTCAAGGAGAGATTCATTCAGGTTGTGGTCTTATTCCAACTTCAAATTGTGTTTAGATGGTCATTGCTCGTGCCAGTTGTAGTTTTTATTTCATTAATTGTGCCGGGTTGTTTCAATGGATGGTTACCGTAATGGGTGCCACATGCTTAGCATGAAATATTTACTATACTTACTTGCACTAGTGTAGGTCTGTAGAAGCATTAGTATCGGGCGTTGCCTGCTACAGGCTATCCCGAAACTAGAAGCTTGCTTTAATAATAATAATTATGCCGGGTATGTTGAGTGAACACCCTCGATCTTATGTCAGAGAGGCACGGAGATAATTTATTTATGTTGCAGGAGGAGCAAGGATTTTTTAGGACTCGTAAATTCCACGGCGAAGATTCCAACATGGATTTATTTTCAACAAACCTTGGACTCGACTTCGAGGACGATAATGGTACTTAAACTTAAAGCCAGTTTTTTCATTCTTAACATTCTTACAAAGTTGATTTTATGTGCCACAAATCATGGGACCCAGATTATTATGGTTTATTTTACATGATATTTTAGTGGAGACGAGTGCTGAAACATATAAGGAGGCTATGGAAAAGCGAACTGAACGGTTAAAAAGGGAGCAGTTTGTTAAAGAAAAGCGCATAAAAGAGGTAACTATCGCCATAATTTCTCACTTGCCTCCAGCTTTATCTACCAATCACAATACTCATTTTTCCCAGCTTCAACAAAATTTATCAGTTTCCTCAGCTTTACCCACAATTCTCAGTTTTCCACCAGCGTCACCCACATTTCTCCCTAATTCACCCACATAATTTCCTGACCAGGCAAGCAAAATGAACAGGGTTGATGAGGACAGTCAAGCGTTTCTAGACACCCTCCAAGACATCACCGACTCAAATTCCAGATCTGCGTTCTCCTCGAGTCAGGTGTGCGAAAACATGATTAACTAGAACACAACAAATCAAATCATATTTATATTAGAAACTTCCAACACATTATTAGAAACTTTCAACACACAAATATCACTAATTAAATGTATTATGACACCAACTTGTCCCCTTCAGCAATGCGGTAGTTTCCTCAAGCACACAACCGGGACTCTGTCCAGACTATCCAGCGTTACCTCGTCCTCCCTGAATTCTGATAAAACCAGCAACCGGGCGTACGTGTTTCAGACTGTTAGTCCGGGCCAGACCAAGAGGAAGAGCAGTGGCAAGGTAATTAAAATATTTCACTGATAGGCGATAATTAGGTCTGGTCAGTGGAAATTTAGTGAATTTGTTTGAGTAAAAGTTGATGACTGCCTTTCTCATATTGATATTCGACAACTTACTACCCTCTTTCAGTTTGCAAGTGAGCCGAAACGTCCCAAAAAATTCACGAGTTCTGGTGTGCCAGCCAGCCCTTCAACAGACGGCAGTAAACTTAAGAGTATCTTCAACGTTATCAAATGAATTACGTCATCAAACTAATTACGTAATCAAACTAATTACGTCATCAAGTGAGGGTTTTAATCTTGACACACAGCGGCATTCGAATTGCAAATGGATCAAGACAGTTTTACATCAGAAAATGGGAGTTTTGTTGCACTTGAAGCAGAAGAGGGTCGCTCATATAAGACGTCAGCTGCAGCCTAGAAGGAGCGGGGTTCGGACAATTTTACGCTAATGTAATTTCTACATAATGAAAATGTCTACGTCATAAAAAAGGTTGTAGAGAAACGAGAGTGCTCTTAAATGGCCAATCTATGGCTTACGTAAACAATCTTTTAGATTGTTTTCCTTCATATTGGAACATTTTATGACTGTTATTAGAGCTTTTTTCATAGTTTTGTTTGTATATCAGATTATCCTGATAAAGTAGTTGCAAATTTCTGTGTTTGATACCGAATACCGATAGACATTTTCCACTCTGTTAGAATTTAAGCATATTTGAGATGTACGACAATGTCAATGGACAACCACGATCAGTGTCAGTAAAATGGTATGGATCCATATATATCGTCTCGCTTTATATATACTTATAGTAAGATATGTCAATCGAATATAACTTTATGAGCAGAGTTGAAAGTTTCAATTTTATGCGCAATGACATAGGGTTAAATGCTCCCCTGACGAGATATTGGCGAAAAACTGTCTCGATCACGTGATATGAGTATGACCGTATAAAGAAGTTAGTATAATTTCTCGTTAGGGTAAGGGTTAGAGCTTATGCTTTTGTTAAGGATTGGGTTAGGGTTAGGGTTGGGATCAGATTAGAGGGTTAGGGTTTCCAATAGTCTTTAAGGACCAGCTAGAGAACGGGTTGAAAAATTAGTCACGTGACAGTCGAGTGTAGAGTGATTAGAACAATCTCGAAGATCGACTGTAGAGTGATTTAGCACGATCGGTAAAACGTAGAAGTATAAATTAACTTTATTTCAAATAATAGAATTTCAATTAGTCCTTCAAAAAATAATAATAATATGCAGTAAACTAAAAATAGTTGTATTATGAAGTTAGAGTGAATCTATTAGTATTAGGTGAAATCATTCAGTTATTGTTAAGTCGAAGAATAATAACTTCAACATACCGATATAATGTGCTACAAACACTTGTATATCTTTATATATATATATATAATTATATATATATATATACGAACTCCTAGTAATAATTAAATTAGAACCAGACTATCATTTCGTTACTTTATGAATCTAGCAGAAATTGGTATCTAATAAATGTTTTGACTGGCGAGTGGCGACTATTTTTTTTCTTCACACTTCAATCAAAATTCGCGTACAATCGTCTTCAGTCTCAAGTCTTGGATTAACAATAACATTGTTATTAAACTTTCGTCAAATCATTTTGAAGTTTGACCATGAAGATCTTCTGTTGTCTGATTCAAGTTCACTTTTTTTGGTCTTTGAGTTTGCCAAGCAGATCAGAGCACAGGATTTTGGTGAAACGAACGACTCATCATATCAGGGATCCCGATCCTGTAAAACAGTCAATCATAATGAGTACAGTTAATGGAATTGTAAATTTCTAAATATTTAATCCTGATTTTTAACAGAAAATTATAGTTATACACTAGAAAATCACTGCACTTTCCTTAACTGTATAACTTTGTCATACGTTGTATGACCCGCCGAGCACGAGTGCGCGGCTCCCCCTGTATCGTCACCATATAGTGAAACGACCGTGGGGGTCGCAACGTGATACAAGCTCCCCCTGTATCGTCAGGATAGTGAAACGACCGTGGGGGTCGCAACGTGATACAAGTGGCGCGAAAGCACATGGTTAGATCAATGTGCGGAAAGTTATAGTTATAAGAACATTTTTATATGCTACTGGTAAGGTAAAAGTAACTTCCTTACCGCTCTTTTTTCGTGACAGTCGGAGCAGAGCCCACATTTTAGCCAAAACACCATTTCACTGCACCGAGTGCAGGATCTCTTCTCTGAGTATACCTCAAACTGTAACAGCAACAGTATCAAACATGTGTTTATTATAGTGTTACTAGAGCAAAAAGCAAAAAAGCACGATTTTAACATAAGTACGTAGTAATCTAAGTCTAGTTAAGTATTTCAAACGCTAATTAGCGAGCTAACTAGCGTTAGCCATCACGTTTTAAGATTGTCGCAGAATAATCCCTTTTTGTATGTAGCACTCAACGTCTTGGACCGTCACTAGTATATGTATTAATAGCTCATTCGTGTAGGTAGGTAATATAACACCCGAGTGATCTAATGAAATGTCACGTTACACATCACGTTACCTTACCTGCTGACATTAAACTCTGTATTCTGAGCTTTCTCGGACGGGTCACGTGAAGTGCACGTGACGCATTATATCAAGTTCCTTTACTCTACATACCTGCAATATACATCAGAATGGTTCGTTGGTCCGTCAGCACGTTGTGACTGCATTTCTTATTCTCGATCTCGTGTCTTTGTAAGCTTACACTAAACCTGGCCTGCGATAAGTTAGCTTGTTTTAATCGACGCATCTTTGTTGACGAGACATTTAACTTCTTGGCAGGTACGTGGAAAATGTATTGTAAAGAGGTTTTCTCAAGTTATAAAACTCAACCACATTCTGGCCTAGTTCTAATCTAATTAAAAGCGGGGTAGTAAGTAATGTGTTTTGGTTTGTTTCGTGTAACTTACTACATGTTTGTTTGTTTGTTTGTTTATAGAACCCGTCCCCAATCTCGTATCGGAAAATGACTAAACTCAGGTCTGAGTGTGAATACGGGTGGTACCTGCAAGAGTGTTCATTAAGCATTTAGAGTTCTGTAAAACTGCAGTTACAATTGTGCTAGAGTATTTTTAGTTTATACGATTGGTATCAGATATATATCCCTACATGCTTCCAAAATTTGTAAAGCCGTAGTACATACATATCACATTACACCGGAGCCTACACAGTGCAATCTCCTCCAGTCGATCTGCGCCGCGTATGTTTATATAAGCGCGCGGCGCAGACTGGAGGAAACCACACTCTGCAAGTTCGATCCAGTGCAATGCTACATGTACGTACTACGGCTTCATCTCCAACTTTCTGCACAATGTACTGGAAGTGGAATGTTTTGAAGGAAAAGAAAGAACCAAAAAAAAAGATATATATAAATAAAATCAGCGATTTAATGTTAGCCTTAGGAGGGTAACTTTAATTGAAATTCCCTGGTTTCTAAAATCATCTTTAAAAAAAAAATAATAAAGTATGTAACGTCGATACCAAACCGATTATTGAGCGATAATAACTGAATAGTGGATTCCTGGGTTGCAGAGTCATTCAGATGTTTCAGTCTTCGAATGTGGTTCTTTGTTCAGTTTTGTCCATGTTTCCTCGTGTTATGTTCAAAGTTTTAGGTGTCATGTTGTCCTGTGATGATAATTTCTAAAGCGTGTTATTTATGGGCTAACGTGTTTTAGCGAGTGTAGAGTAGCGTAGCTTGAAGATATTTATTTTGATTTTTATTTTTATTTGATTTTTTTAAATGAAGAAGAAGTACATTGAGTAAAAGAAGTGTATGATGGAATATTAATTGCAATGTATCATAAGTGAATATAAGTAATGTATCTTGAGTGAAGTGAAAAAATCCTAAATTGTAAAAACGGAAGGCTACAGGATAATGTAGTTACGGTATGAAAAATATTTAATCGGACCCTCAAGAATTAGCAATAGAAATGATTGTATAGTAATGTAAATCATTGTACGTATTGTCTAAGGAAAATTTCGCTTTTTTTAATCAATGATAATAATTTAAAGGATTTTATTTTGAAAAGGTCATTTATTTTAAGAACTGGAAAACCAAAGGTAGCGCTTCGTAAGGTGAATAAAAATGGGCAATTACAAAGAAAATGGACATTGTCTTCTGGTTCTAGATTGTAGATGGCATCGAGGACAGATATCTGTAGGTTTCTTTTTTATTTTAAACAAAAATGAGTATAGAGGTGCTCTGTTAGAAAGTATGTTGGTAAGTTTATGAAGATCCGCTGTTGTCATTTCTGTGATGGTGGATAATGATTCTTTCTTATGGAGGGAGACAACTAGCTTATGAAGCTTATTAGTGGAGGGTGATGCTTCTAAATCTAAAGATGATTTGCTTTGCGCGAAAGACCAACTTTTGAGTTTGGCTTTGAAGCTGGAGTACGGAACGGGGGTAACCTGTCCCACACTATCAAGACTGGTGGCTTCTTTTGCCAGGCTGTCCGCGAGTTCGTTTCCCGTTACCCCTGTGTGGCCTCTTACCCAGTGAAGCGTTATCTTTGATTTCAAACCTAGGGAGTTCAAGGCTTTTATGGTGTCTATTGTCATAGTTGAAGTGGGATAATGGTTTGACAGCGCATGGAGAGAGCTCATGCTGTCGCTGAAGAACTGAATGTTCCGATTGATAAAGTCCGGGTTATCAAGCAGGTTAAGTGTAGCTGCACAGATTGCAAACATTTCGGCTTGGAATACCGTTGAATGGTCTGATATCCGGATCTTTCCACAGTTGGGCTCTGCCGGATTTTGACAGTGGAAGATGGCCCAGCCGGATCCAGTTTTACCCTCTGAAGTTTTTGATCCGTCCGTAAAAACTAGGGAGCAGAAGGGTAGGTCGTAGAAATCCGACATGTCGATATTGGGTGAGGTATCGACGGTGAATTGCCTGTCTATATTATAGAATGGTTTAATGGTTCTGTCCACCGATTCAAATGGTAGGTTTTGGTCAAAGATATTCTGCTGAAGGTCCTTTCCAAACTTAGAGTGGGGAGTGAATTTGCCTTTGGGTGGTAAAGTTTCTATATAAGGGCTTGATGACTGTATCCGGTTTAAAGTCAAGAAAGCCGTTCTTTTTACGCTAAGGTTAACCGGTTCAATATTTGCTATAGAAGTTGTGCTAGTGAGTGGCGAACACTTAGATGTTCCTGTTATAGATCTGGCTGCCGTGTTGAAGACTTTAGTTAACTTGTTATTCATGCTCTTGTTCTGCATGGCAGAATTGGCCCAGAAGAGACTTCCATAAGTGATCGTTGGCCTTGTCACGCATTTATATATCCATCTGAGGGTTGTTGGGTTAAGGCCCCAATTCCTTGCCGTAGTTTTCTTGATCGCTGCTTGTTGGATGTTGGCCGCAGTTATCTTTTTTTTCCAAGTGGGTAATCCACGACAGTTTGGAGTCTAGGTGCACTCCTAGGTATTTAACCGTAGTTGTAACTGGAAGGGGGGTCCCCTGGTACAGTATTGGTTGGTCCAAAGATACATTATGACGGTGCGTGAATATTACGACCTTTGACTTTTGTGTATTTATTTGGAGACCCGCTTCCGTACACCAAGTTTCAATTGTCCGTACAACTGATTGCGCCCTTTGTCTGATGTCAGTTATCTCTGTGCCGGATATAAGGGATGCAATGTCGTCAGCGAATGCCTGAATAAATTCCTCAATACTAATCCTCTTCAGTAGGAGGTCGACTACTAAGTTCCAAAGAGTTGGGCCTAGACGTCCTCCTTGAGCAAAACCTTTAAGTAGCAGTCTTATAATGATCGCCTTGCCAAGTGTATACGTCACTCTCCGGTTGGAAAGGAGGTACTTTATTAGGTTGTAAACTGATTTTGATACCGGAGAGTTCCGTAGCACTTTGAGGATGTACTCTGTTGAAACGTTGTCGAATGCTCCAGATATGTCTATGAAGATACCCACAGTAATCCCCCTGTCTACTAAGGACTGTTCGATCTTATGTACCAGACTGCTAATCGCGTGGTCACATGATTTCCCTCTCCTAAACCCATATTGACTATGGTGAAGGTAGGATTCCAGGTCCAGATCAATTTCAAGATGCCATATGATTAATCGTTCCAGGCATTTTAGTATACAAGGAGAAAGGTTGATAGTGCGGTAAGATTTGGGACTTACATGTTCTTTTATACCAGGTTTAGGAATGAAAATTCCCGAGGATGATAGCCAGATATCTGGGATGGCCCCCAGAAGAAAGCAGTCCATGAAGATATATTTTACAGGCACTTCTAGCATATCCCAACAGTGCTCAAGAATTTTGTAGGATATGTCATCTGGTCCTGGGGCTGACTTCGTGTTTGTGTTCTTCATTAGTTCTTTGATACGAGAAGTGGAACATATTTGTTCCACCTCCCTAACAAGAGCGATATATTCTTCGAAGTCGATTGGTAATCCTACATAATCGCTCCTAGGGATGTCTTCAGAATCCTTGAAGGATGTGCCGGGTGCGAGTGTATCGACCATAAACTTTAGTGCATCACTGTCACTCGAGAAGTGCTCGTTATTTTCGTTAGTGATACTCGGACAACTAAACCGAACGCTGTGTAGCGGATTTTGTAGCTGCTTGATGAGTTTGGCCGATTCAGCCTTGTTCCGTGAAGAACAGAAGTTTTGGTAAGATTGGAATTTACCCCTACGAATTGATTTGCTGTAAGTAGATTGGGCATCTTTTAGATGTTTGTACAATTCAATTGAGTCTTTGTCGTCTTCAAAATTTGATTTGGCCTCTAATAGTTTGTCTCTGTTTTCTTGAATCTCTTCATTCCACCATTCTGCTTCTGATATTTTTGCTTTATAGTATATTTTTGAGGTGGATTTTTTGATGCTTTCGGAGATGGACTGATGGAGGGATGAAGCCTTGTAATTGAGTTCGTCCAGGTTGTCTGCATGATGATTCCAGTCCAAATTTTGAAGTTGGGGGGTCAGTTCTATTCGGAGCTTATCATAATATATGCAAGTTTTCTTTGTCGTTGGTCTGAATCTTTTACCTTGTTTCGATTGATTGAGTGTGAAAGTAATCAGCTTATGGTCGGAGTACATGTTCTTATCAGATACTTTCCATTCTGCAATATCAGCCGAAATGTTTGAAGAAGAAAGAGTCAGGTCAATGATGCTGTTAAGGCCACGGCTGCACCAAGTGGGCTCCGATCCAATGTTGAGAAGTATCAGATTCTTATTGTTAATGAGGTCACTTATAATGCGACCTTTCGGTGAGGTTTTGTTGCTTTTCCATAGTTCGTGGTGGGCGTTGAATTCTCCGCCTATAACCAGTTTTATGGAGTTGTCCCGACACCAATCTATCAGCGGTGGGAGTTCCTCCGGGAGAGTTTTGTTGTCAGGATGCCAATAGATGGATGAAACTACTAGGTTGTCGAACCGCACTGTGATCATGTCTCTGTTGGAGAATCTATGAAGTGTTGAAGATATAGGGGCGAAGTTGGTAGATGTTATAATGGCTGCTCGTGGAGCTCCTGTTTTAGTCGAGTAGAACGCCGAGTGTTGGTGGTGGAAACCATCTAATTTGGAGTCTTTGCGTTTGAGCGGAGGTTCGCTAATTATGGCAATGAATGGAGCTGAGGCAAGAAGTTCGGGTCCAAGGAAGGATGTGGGAACCAGAGATTTGTGACAATTTAGTTGGAGGAATTGTATAAGTTGCCTGTTTACATTGATTGCAGAGGTTTGATTCTTATTCATATTAAATCGCTGAAATGTTAACAAATAGAGGACGGGTAAAAGTAAAAAGTATAGTAATCTGTAAAGTATAGAGGAGGAAAATAAGCAATAAGTTAATAAAAATATAAAATGTCAACTTGTTTTTAGCAAAGATGAATCAAGGAGGTATAATTATGAAAAGGTAATGTCTAACAAGAAGACTCATAGTCAAAGAGTTAAGAGAAGGGTAGAAGCCATGACAATTGATGATCTACCGGTTTAGGCGAAGAGGCCGGATCGCGACTCGTGTTGGTAAAATAAGGGAAGGCAGGAGGTGGCCCTACGTGTTTAATCAGGTGATACAGTTGATGAATAACTGCCACGAGTGTAATAAGTTCTCCTTGGTGAGTAATTAAATGTTAAAATGAATCAAGCGGTAGATAATCTGTGAGATAAATTCCCAAGTAGAAATTAATTATAAAGATAAACTCTATGAACGGGTTGTGTGGCAGGCAATACTTAACAATTACACAAAATAAATGTGCAGTTCAAAATTAAAATAAAAAAATAAAATAAACAAGCGTAAAAAGTATGAGGAGAAGTAACGAGAGTGGGAGTGATAAAGTCACATCCAAATAGTGAGTGAAGAAGGTGATTACAAACCTTGACCAGAAGTGTCTAATGAAGTAAGTCAGTCAGGCAAACTCTTCCTTAAATGCTGATAAGCGTCGTCTCCATCCCAGAAAATATGAAGATGACCCAGTGAAAAAGTGCAGAAATCGGCCGAAAATATCAAATACTAGAAACAGTTAAAAAGTGACAGAATTCAAACACAAGGAAAATTTATGACATAGATAATAATAGAAAATATCTTCAAACGGAGTTTTCTTAGAGGGTAAGATATTCTTTCTTAGAGGGTGAGATATTCTTTAATAAGTCCTCATGATTAAATGAGAAGTTACCTAGAGGTACTAGATTAACCGGACTGCTAGCGAGGAGTCGAGAGTGGGAATAATATAAATGCGGAATAAATTCTAAGATAACAAAAAAAAACTTGTACAGAAATCTAAAGTTCGAACAAAAAGTCTAGGAAAAACCTGTGAACCAAATAAGCAGAATCTACTTACTACATAATGATAATGTAAATATTACCAATGCAGATTTTAAACTACAGATTGAATCATAACACTTAACTTATGGAAGGCCGTCATAACTTCAAATACATCCGGTTATTGATAGTAAATGTTTTCAGGGACTGAATTTTAAGAAAATTTGAAAGACGATATTGAGAAGAACATTATTTCCTAATTCCTCTTTTAAAGACTGTATCCTACTCCAAGTTTTCAGGTTTGTGCATGTTTTACAGTATTCAGGCAACTCAATCGCTCTCCTACAATTAATGGTTCTTTATCAACCACGTAGCTAGCAATGAGGCGGGGAAGGCGAATCCTCCCCTGGCGATAGCCTTGCCTGCCATGAAATGTTTTTCACAAAGCTTACTTATGTATTTTAAGGCTATGTATGTGCCCAGAATGCCGGATAATGTGGCAAAATACTTCAATTTTATCAAACATTTTCCCGAGGCTGTGATCCGTCGGGACTCGGCTGCCTTTGCAGATAATCTTGATATCGGAGCTGTTTTTCAGTAGCTAATTACTTAGTTAATATCAGTTAATTAATTCCTCGATTTATTCGAAGGACATCAAAATTAGTACTATTTTATAATTCGCAGCTCCAGCACGATATTTTAAGCTGTAAGATAAAGAAACTCACGCGGAGTATATCAAATTTCAGTGATAAGAAGTACAGGATCAAAACAACTTATTCGAGCAACTACTTCCTAGCTGTAATATATTTTGTGAAGACTCTCCTACCCCAGGTTATTGCAGGTTTGTGAATGTTTTACGGTATTTAGACAACTCAATCTCTCATTCTATATAAGTTTTTGATCGATTAATTTGAGGGACATCTAAGTTAATACGATCTTAGAATACGACAGCTCCAGCATGCTATTTGTAAGCTGTAAGATAAAGAAACTCACGCGGAGTATATCAAATTTCAGTGATAAGAAGTACAGGATCAAAACAACTTATTCGAGCAACTACTTCCTAGCTGTAATCTATCTTGTGACGACTGTATCCCCCAGGTTATCAGGTTTGTGAACGTTTTATAGGATTTAGACGACATAATCTCCCTTCCGTGATCAATCATTATAAATTAGCAATTGCATACTAAATTTCAGGTAACTAATATAATTGCGATTTAATTACGGCACAGCTAATGTTGCATTATTATAAGCTATAACACTCTACTGCTAGCTACAGCTGCCATGAATGCGCCGCTTTAAAAGTATAAATATAAGAAAGTAACATGGAGTATATTTCAGGTTTCGGTTCAAAGAAATAGCGGATCAAACCAACTCATATTCCATCTTAACAGTCTGTAAATCTTATAGCTCTGAACATCAGGTACCAAAATAGAATGATTCATTTGCATAATTTTAACGACTGTTCAGGTAGAAAATAAATATCATTGAACCAATGGTAAATTTATGATGAATCATAAAAGTATACTAGTCTGAGCAAAAATGATATGGAGTGTGGACTAAGGATTTTCAGATCTGAGAAGGCTATAACCGGGAAGCATTTAATCTAAAAGTAAAATCAACACAGAAATTGGGTACAATCCGACCGGCTATTAACTTGATTCATGAATGTTATGTAATTTTTGTAATATATAGAGATAAAATGGGCATCTAGATTCTATATGTAGAACTAGAAGCGCCACAATTTTTGGGAAAAAAGGGGTTACAAATGACTTAATTGCTTTGGAGCATAATAAATATTATCATTAATTTTTGGAATCAACACACTGCTTTATCTCGTCTCTTTTCAACAAAGTAATACACTCTTATTATTTGACGCTTCTCATAATATATTATAATTCGAAAATATCTGGATTTTGACGCAACAGTTATAAAGTTATATAACTACTGTTTTATAGGACAATAAGGAAACACACCACTGAAACAAACCTCGGACCCTCTATTCAATTCAAGGCACTAAACGCAAAGCGACCACTGAACGACTACTGAACGAGTAAGTCATTTTAGAAATTAACTGAAATTTGATAATTATAATAATAATTATAATAACTAGAAATTTATACATCGCTTTAACAGAGCTCAAAATCCAAAGATTCAGTTCAAGCCATCTAAAGCGACTCATGAACATGTACATAAGAACTTAGAATTTTATGAAGTATGGTTTTTACGAGAAAGATATTATATGAATACTTCATATGAATACTTATATGATTATGAATATGTGCAGATAGTATAAGAACCTACATTAATCCTTGACACAGGCTGCAACCCCTTTTGATCGCGCGCGACCGGCTTTGCGTGCACCTGCACGAGAGGTGTGCAACGTGTAGCAAATTAATCCTGGAATCTTCGATATCTTTATTCTTTATCTGTATAAATCCCTCAATCCCTGTTACAGCTGATTTCATTTCAGAGATATCAATTGATCAACAATGAATAAATATTTGGAAGATGGAAAACAAATATACGAAGAATACTGCTCAACGGCTGAAAACCTGCCCACAATGCTTCCAAGAGCACCAGAGCAGACCTACATTGATGTATATCCAGATGAAGATCAGCCCGGTCCCAGCTTTACAGATGACAGACGACATCAATTAGACTACGAGACTGAAGTTAAGGTGTATAGGGCTTTGGAAGAGGTAGATGGAAACTTCATTGTTCTTCATAGCTTCAAATACACGCATCATCAATATCGTTTGTGTGCAGGTAAAAGTCATATCCGAAAAGGATGTTCTAAATGCAAAAAAGCGGATAATTTGGACGGGGAATGTGACTTCCTCATCATTTGTGCTGACAGTTTTATCATTATCGAAGTAAAGAATATGGAGAATATTGATGGAGATTGTACGTTTAATAAATTGAAGGCATTGATTGGTACGTACAGGAAGTCAGCTGAGCAAAGAAGCAAGGTAGTGGAACTAATCAAATGTATTGACCAGGACGCACATATTCTTCAGTTCACAGCGTACCCTAATTTTAGTAAACAGTTTAAAGAACAGTTTCAATTTAGTGAGATTACAGAACTCCGGTTAAGTGATGATGAACTGTCAACTATCATATTTGAAGAGGACCTTTGTCGCAACGAACTTGATGCTGCTTGGTGGGCAGCAAATGTAACTCTGGCCGATTCATCATCTTCAGATTCCCATGAGAGAGTAAGGAACATTTTGTTAGCTATTTGGGCCACAGAGAGAAACACGTGTGATAAATCCAAGTGCAGTTTAGGACGATGTATTATGGATGTCAACAAACAACTTAAGGAAGGTCGCATTACTTTTGAGCCTAAAAAAGGTAAAAAACGTAATCAAAATCCCGCAGTTGTCAAAGCTCCCGATGTTATCAGAAACAATTCTAATGTGGAAAACCTAACAGTAGAACAACACAATGCTTTGGAGTCAAAAGAGAATTTGTTGTTGATTAACGGTCCCGCAGGGGCGGGCAAAACTGTCATATTGTGTGGTAAAATACTGCAACTGTTAGAGTCTGATAAGAACAACAAAGTTGTGGTATTTAAGTTTACTGGACCCGGAAACAATTCACAGCATTATCAAAGTGCGTTAGATAACGCCAGTATAAATTACAAACTGATAAGCACAGATGAAGATGATCAAACTCCCGAACAACTAGCTAATCTTATAACAGAGAGTTTGTGTAATGTTATTATTGTGGAGATACCAGGTACTGAAGATACCGCATATTTAACAGATATACTCAGTGTACTAAGTGGTTATAATTTGTTTGTTGATGATATACAGACAGTTATTGATTACAATACCACTGCAGCTGAAATATTCAGTGTATTGATTAACACGTTAAAAGACTTATCAGCAGATAAGATTGTGTGGATAGCATGTGATATTGTCCAGGTTTGGTCGGTATATGACATATATTTCATTTCAATAGTAGCTAATGTGTTTACTGATATATTAGCACCTCATCAGAGGACTACTTTATCTAGTAACTTGAGAAATACGTTTGATTTATCGAATATTTTATCTGTAATCAGACATCAATTTGTTAAATTATGTTCTCTTAAATCAGATATTTTAGATGTTATTTTACCTTCACAATCAACAGGACACTTTATACACGGTACATTGCCTGTTATACATGTTTTTAATGATCGTAATGTTGATAGTATTGTAAGTGTTATTAACATTGACTTAGATAGATTGTGTGCTACACATGAATTAAATTATTCTGATATAGGTATAGTATATACTAATTACACTAGTAGTGTAGTACCACTAGTTAAGAAGAGTGTTAATATGAGATGTAAGAACACTGCTAGTAAGATTGCAGTGTGTGACATGGCGTATTGTGCCTCTAGTGAGTGGCCTGCTGTAATAGTACTGTGTGAAGTGTTGGGTAGTGAGGAGAAGGACCTGACTCCACTTTACTTAGCGTTATCAAGAGCACGTGTACACTGCTCTGTTGTTATGTACCCACGTAAGGGTAGAACATTAGACGATACACGTTACATGTTACATTTGTTAGATAAACTGAGTAACTACGCTCGCATTATACGATATTAGATATGATGTTACTTTGTAATAACGTTAGTGGGTGACTAGTTCTATTGTTATGAAACATGTATACATAAGCCTTTAGAATTAGTGTGTGATTGCACAGCTTAGTGAACTTTTACGAACTAATTACCGATTTTTGAAAACTTTTGACCAAGCCGGGACTCGATCTCGCTACGTCCGGGCTAGACAGACAGACAAGGCTTATGTCTAACCGATTGCGCCACTGTGCTGATAACAATACAAACATATTAAGCTATCAATTGAGCGTTATTTTGCAAATAATTTCACCCACTAACCAAACTTAACTATTCGTTATTAAATTGTAGTTATTAATATAATGCTAATTACTATGAAATTACTAACCACTATAGAATGTGTTATCATTCATTTTATCTGTCTTTCAGTGAAATAAAAGTGTTTTAAATCATAATGTTTCGTATAATTTAGGGTTGACCAGATTTAGCATAATGTCTAGGTTGCTAGGTCTAAACAACCTAGTCGGAAAACAAAAAATCTTACCTTTACATATGAATAATGGGCACTATCCGTCGCGGAGTCGAGTCCGCGGCGGAGCCGCCGGACTTCGAGCGGACTCCGAGCGGACTCCGGCGGAGCCGCCGGACTTCGAGCGGACTCCGGCGGTGCTCCGCCAAAATGTATTTACAGTGGACTCGAGTACATTTTGGCGGACTCCGAGCGGAGCCGAGCGGACTCCGAGCGGACTTTAAAGTCCGCCGCGGACTCCGAGCGGCTCCGCGGCGGCTCGGCGGAGTGTCCGCCGCGGACTAAGCCACTAGGCGGACTCCGGTCCGCCGCGGACTCCGGCGGAGTGCTTGGCGGACTCCGCCGGACCTCTCCGCCAGACTTGAATTCGGCGGAGTCCGGCGGGGCTTGGCGGAGTCCGCCAGCTCGGCGGACTCCGCTCGGAGTCCGCCGGACTCCAACAGAGTCCACTGACTTCTGACCTCCGTCTTCCGACCCTCGGCTAAATTTGTCACGTGACATACAACATAGCATTTTGCAATATTGTGGTCAGATGAAAAGGTCGCTAGTGATAAACCTTAACCATTACCCTCACAATGTCAATAGTGTACAACTCTAGTCCTAACTTTGACCCTATAATGTATAAACGTTGACGGCCCTAACCCTCCACCAAACCGTCCGCAGCGAAATATCAATGTCATTGACTGGTCACGTGACCAAAACAATTTTTGTCATATTATCTCATATGGGGAAGCGTTTTTAACAAGCAAAAATACGTCGACCATCACAGGACGACGCCAGCCAGCACTCTCTACGCTCTTCGAGCTCCGATCGTCCTGTGACGAAGTAAGGACGAAGCCTGAGGTCCTCAGGTAACATCGACCACCGATTGAAAATTCAAAGATTTTTTGACATAAAGGTCAAATGTAAAACTAAAATCTTGATGCTGATTGATTGACGACGTCAATTTTTGAGCACAGCGCGAGCGCATGCGGAAAAGGACCGCGTAGCTAGTCAAGATGTTGATAAATATTTGGCTTGTGGCGCGATGTGTTGCTCTAACTATAGCCCTCTCGCTTGCAGTAGCGCGCGACCGCCGGAAATGACTTGTGGAACAAGCGCGCCCGCAGCGGCGCGAAAGCACCTGGTTAGCTAAATAAACGCGATGTGCCTTGCATTGTAGGATGAAATCCTACTAGCTGACGCCACTCGCAGCTGTGATGTTCGCTGTACGTCAGCGATCGAAATTTATACGCGTATCACCCGTTAAGATGTGCCACCCGACGCGCCACGCAATTTTTCTCGTTGCTCGTCGCACGTCGACGCCCTCATTAAATTTTTGGAGAAAATCGCTCGCCAAAATTTGTTGGACCAGGACGATGTCCTAGCCTGGCAGCTCATTGCGCGGCGCGTCGCAACGAGCTTCGTTGTTCGTCGACGTGCGACGAGCAACGAAAAAAATTGTGTGGCGCGTCGAGTGGCACATCTTAACTTGTATCACGTGGTGACCCCCACGGTCGCTTCACTATAGTAGCGTCTTCGACGCTACAGGGGGAGCCGCGCACTTCGTGCGCGGCGGGTCATACAACGTATGACAAATCTTAACGGGGGATACGCGTATAAATTTCGATCGCTGACGTACAGCGAGCAGCACAGCTGCGAACGGCGTCAGCTAGTAGGATTTCATCCTACAAGGCACATCGCGTTTACCTAGCTAACCAGGTCATTGCCGCCTCCGGCGGTCGCGCTACTGCAAGCGAGAGGGCTATAGTTAGAGCAACACATCGCGCCACAAGCCAAATATTTATCAACATCTTGACTAGCTACGCGGTCCTTTTCCGCAATATGCGCTCGCGCTGTGCTTGTAGCGCGATGCACTACTGGGTCGCGCGCGCATCAAATAATGCTTCTCGCAACCACTTAAGCAGATCGGCGAGATGCGAAGGATTGACATTGTCAATCAAGCGCTGTGCTCAAAAATTGACGTCGTCAATCAATCAACATCAAGATTTTAGTTTTACATTTGACCTTTATGTCAAAAAATTTTTGAATTTTCAATCGGTGGTCGATGTTACCTGAGGACCTCAGGCTTCGTCCTTACTTCGTCACAGGACGATCGGAGCTCGAAGAGCGTAGAGAGTGCTGGCTGGCGTCGTCCTGTGATGGTCGACGTATTTTTGCTTGTTAAAAACGCTTCCCCATATGAGATAATATGACAAAAATTGTTTTGGTCACGTGACCAGTCAATGACATTGATATTTCGCTGCGGACGGTTTGGTGGAGGGTTAGGGCCGTCAACGTTTATACATTATAGGGTCAAAGTTAGGACTAGAGTTGTACACTATTGACATTGTGAGGGTAATGGTTAAGGTTTATCACTAGCGACCTTTTCATCTGACCACAATATTGCAAAATGCTATGTTGTATGTCACGTGACAAATTTAGCCGAGGGTCGGAAGACGGATGTCGGAAGTCAGTGGACTCTGTTGGAGTCCGGCGGACTCCGAGCGGAGTCCGCCGAGCTGGCGGAGTCCGCCAAGCTCCGCCGGACTCCGCCGGATTCAAGTCTGGCGGAGAGGTCCGGCGGAGTCCGCCAAGCACTCCGCCGGAGTCCGCGGCGGACCGGAGTCCGCCTAGTGGCTTAATCCGCGGCGGACACTCCGCCGAGCCGCCGCGGAGCCGCTCGGAGTCCGCGGCGGACTTTAAAGTCCGCTCGGAGTCCGCTCGGCTCCGCTCGGAGTCCGCCAAAATGTACTCGAGTCCACTGTAAATACATTTTGGCGGAGCACCGCCGGAGTCCGCTCGGAGTCCGGCGGCTCCGCCGGAGTCCGCTCGGAGTCCGCCCGGAGTCCGGCGGCTCCGCCGCGGACTCGACTCCGCGACGGATAGTGCCGAATAATGAATGACTAATAAAGAAAATGACGAATGACGAGACGCATAACTGCCAAATTAATTTGATAAATGTAAAGTACAAAAACAGAATTAAATATCAATTCTACACGACAATCTATGATAAACACTTCGTGAATTTGCTGAAAATTGTGAAGTCGTTAGATTTAGAAGCCTAAGCTAAACTTTAGCAGCAAAATCAGAAAATATAAGCTAATAATTATAACCGTAAGTGTAAGCTCTCCGACAAAATGACGAAATCATTACTGTAATGTAGTAACGGTCAACTGATAAAAAAGAACTGAGCACACGGACCATATTATCAGGAAACACTCTGTCCGGGGAGTTTACTCGCCAGCGGAATGACCAATCACACCACATAGAGCTCCCTATTAGTGGAGACAGACCACGTGACTGTAGACGCGACCTCGTATTGGTCAAACCAGTAAAACACATACGAGCAGTTCCCGCCTTTTATCTCTATTTCCTATCCGCTAATCTTTCAAAATTTACATCTATTGTTCATATTAGAATTCTGGGTAATTTTCTCAAAGTCGGTTATTATCTTGGAGCCAAATAACATGATAGATTACAGCTTTCATTTAGATAGATAGATAGATAGATAGATAGATAGAGAGAGAGAGAGGGAGAGAGAGAGAGAGAGAAGAGAGAGAGAGAGAGAGAGAGAGAGAGAGAGAGAGAGAGAGAGAGAGAGAGAGAGAGAGAGAGATAGAGAGAGAGAGAGAGAGAGAGAGAGAGAGAGAGAGAGAGAGAGAGAGAGAGAGAGAGAGAGAGAGAGAGAGAGAGAGAGAGAGAGAGAGAGAGAGAGAGAGAGAGAGAGAGAGAGAGAGAGAGAGAGAGAGAGAGAGAGAGAGAGAGAGAGAGAGAGAGAGAGAGAGAGAGAGAGAGAGAGAGAGAGAGAGAGAGAGAGAGAGAGAGGGAGAGAGATAGAGGGAGGGTTCTAATTCGATGTCAAAGATGAGAGGAGCAATATGAATAAGCATCGGACGGTTATTCTATCTTTACTCTTTTTATCTATATTTGACCCCTGTTGAGCTGGTTATCAGACATTTTTGTGGACCTACTAGATTGTACCAACCGAAAGAGAGAGTCGGCGGATGACGTCAATTCGTTTCTCGGAGGAGGTTGAAGTGGAGGGTGGAAGTGCGCTGTTCTTTGAGTTGCTCAGTGCTCTCAAAACAGTGCGATTAGTTTATTATCTCACTGTTTTTAGAGCAACTAACAACACAGTCCGTGCGATTATAAACTAATCGCACTGAATATAACACCAGAAGCGTGGAGATATACGCGGATCTAACTGCATGTATAATACGATAACACCAGTTATTGCACTCGGCTGCGCCTCGTGCAATTAATAGTGTAATCGCATTATACGCAGTTAGAGTAGCGTGTATGATATAAACTATAAGTAATAGTATACAAAGCTGGCTGGTTTGTCTATCGCTTATAATTATATCATAGGTTTCATGTTGTACTCGTATAATGCATATCTATAAGCATTTTTAAATTTCAATGTAAAAAATTAGGGTATTACAAAATAATATACCCATCAGTATCATCAGTGTTATTTTCACCAAAATACCGACTGGAAATCAGAGTAACAATTTTCGCTCGAATTCAAATAATGAAATATTTTGCGCATTCAATTTCAATTCTTATCCACATGTAAAATATTCTAAAATCAATCTCAAGAAAATTCAAAATCGGAATTTTGAATTGTGTCTAGTTGTCGGCCGATAACCACAATTTCCGAGATCCCGAAAAAATCAAAATCCAAAACCTTGTTGTCCAAGTCAGATTGAGATATAAATATTTGGACTCCATCCCCGCAGTTAGCTGGCCACACTGGGTCACGCTTCCTGTTTGTCACTGAAACTACGGTGTTTTCACAAAGGAGACCCTGGCACAGCGTGTTGCAACCATCTATAAAGCAGTTCCAGCTGTGAGTTTTGGTATTTTCGTCGAAACTTTGTACTTCATCAACACAGTGAACGTTTTGAAAGGTTATCTTTAGGGTCCAGGAGGAAATCTCATCAGATATGTACCTCCGTTTTGCCTTGATCCCAAGATGAGAACTAAGATCTTTAAGGGTGATGGTTTGTGCAGCGGATAGGTTCTCTATTTCACCGTTCACCTTTTGTCTCTGAACTGAATATTTGGAGCTATAGTTTAATGTTTACCTATTGAAACTAAAATGTAAAAGTGTAAATGGAAAGAAATTGTATCTAAGACTAAACAATTAAAGTGATTTTTCGACTCAGCGTGCCTTTTAAAATTAAAATGTGTACTAAACTTGTATTTGGATTCTCATTTTTTTGCGTAAATGTTAATCAAGAACTATTTTGGTCACGAAATCGCACTACTCAAGTAATTATGTATTAGGAATGTAATGTAATAACTCGTCACTACAGAAGTACTGACTATAAAACTAACCTAACTGACGTCCAAATACAGCAAGCTCCGAAACCTCGAAAAAATCGTACCCCAACTTTTTGGCATTTTCTTTGGTTATCGAAAGTTTAACTCCATTTCCACAATTACCACGCATGATTTTATTTTCATCTTCAATGCTGCTTTCGTCTACATTGCTTTCGTTCAAAACAGTGACATCTACATATTTACACATTCTTCCCTCACACGGATCACCACAACCACTTTCCATGCAGGTCCAAGTATGAGTGTAGATATCTGAATCCAAACTCATCACTTGATCTACACAATATATATCATCAAAGTGTACTTGGTACCAGAAAGAATCCTCATCGGATACGAACTTTGCAGAAGTGTCCATTTTACCGTCGTTGTAACGAAGAATGATCGAAGATTCAGCAGATTTCATCGGTACAGCCCTAAGTTTCTGTCTGGTTACTGAAATAGTAAGAGTATTAAATTGTTATACAACCGTCCTGCAGTCTGTATTATACAGTCTGTACAGTGTACAGTTTACAGTGTACCGTGTACAGTGTACAATGTACAATGTACAATGTACAATGAACAGTGTACACAAATACTCCGTCTAGTCTTAATTCTTGAATGTGACTTTGGAAGTATTTTGAAATAATCCACCAAAACTTTAAAACTATTCCAATGATAGCTCACCTAGTTCAGGAACAAACTGCCGACCTATAACCAAAATCTCCGATACCCCAAAATAATCAAAGTTCAGCACCTTCCCATCCGCCTCTGGAATCGATATTTTAACCGCAGCGCCACAATTAGCCGGCAAATCTGCACCTAGGGATTCATCGTTCAAAACGGAGACTCGTATTTGTTTACACCTGGATCCCACGCACGTTCCACAGCCATCTAATTTGGCACAAGTCCAACGGTGAGTGGTTTCTCCTCCATTTATACTCAATACTTTATCCACGCAGTATGTGTCTCCAAAATCTACTCGGATATACCAGGAAGAAATGTCATCTGATATGTATCTGCGAGGAGTGTCTATTCCGAGTTCAGACATCAGGTCGTATAGTATCACAGATGATTGAGCAGATGTTACTTGAATTTCTCCCTTGACTTTCGTTCGTAGTGCTAAAGGAGCAGAGGTTATGACATATGAACGAATATAAGAGTTATATTATCATATTAAGTAAGGATTCGGGTGGAATTTCAGTTACTGTTATGTCAGTAATCTTAAATTGCTCTCTTAGCAAACCAGCTTTGGATGAACATTTTGTGAACGGACATAATTTTGGGCAGACATCATTATTGGCGCAAGCATGTCTTCGAACGGACATTGAAGCTAAATATTCTAAGGAGGTTAACATTTGGCGGAAAAAAAAGGAGCAAAGCCTTCCAGCGGGATAGCGGTAAACAGCACAGAATCACAAGACCAAAACCAATAGGGATATTATACAAACTGCAAACATGCTCAAATTTCCGTTCAAGACATAAAGAATGAGCTAATCTGCTACGAAGCTCTTATCACCGGAGAGTTAAAGTACAAACATGATGATGAACGACTAAAGTACAATTATATATTGGCAGAAATTACATGAAATAAAAAAGAAACTCACTTTGCCTGCGACCAGTCACTGAAAACTCGGAAACCTCAAAGAAGTCATAATCTAATGTTTTGGCATTTTCTTTTGATATCGATATTTTGACCCCATCTCCACAGTTTGCTGGGATATCTACAGATGTCAAATCCCCACAAGATTTCGATGAAAATTTTGTAAATGTGCTGTGTTTATCATCATTTAAAACAGTAACATCTACATATTTACACATTCTTCCCTCACATGGATCACCACAACCACTTTCCATACAGGTCCAAGTATGAGTGTAGATATCTGAATCCAAACTCATCACTTGATCTACACAATATATATCATCAAAGTGTACTTGGTACCAGAAAGAATCCTCATCGGATACAAACTTTGCAGAGGTGTTCATTTTACCGTCAATCCCAAGCTCAGGATCGTTGTAACGAAGAATGGTTGAAGATTCAGCAGACTTGAGCTCTACTTTTCCAACAGTTTGTCTAAGACCTGAATAAAATATAAATTGATCCGATTTATTTTGTGTCACTGCAAGTGTGATCAATTTAAGATTGGCCGAAATAAAATGTTTACATGTAGTTGGTTTTGAACTTCAGATTAAAAGTGAATTGTATACGAAAAGGAAAAAGAAAACCTAGTATACCAAATTCTAAGCAGAGAGCGCCCGGTTCGTCTTGATACACGGAAGTGGGCGTTGGCCCGACATAAAGTTGTCCAGTCACTGCTATCTCAGAGATTCCAAAATAATCAAAATCCAACAGTTTACCATCTGTTTGAGGTATGGATATCCTAACCACGTTCCCACAATTAGCAGGTAGATCCTCTTGTAGATCCAGGTTGAGAACGGACACTTCAAGGTCGTTACACCTGGACCCCTTACACGGAGCCATTCCACAACCATCCTCAGAACACTCCCAACTGTGAGTGGTTTCTCTTCCATTTATACTCAATACTTTATCCACGCAGTACGTTTCATCAAAATCTACTCGGATATACCAGGAAGAAATGTCATCTGATATGTATCTGCGAGGAGTGTCTATTCCGAGTTCAGACATCAGGTCGTACAGTATCACAGATGATTGAGCAGATGTTACTTGGATTTCCTCTTTGACTTGTGGTTTCAGAGCTGAAAATCTGGATTAATCATTTGACAAATGTGATGGTATATATCCTATTTTGCTATGAACATTAAATTAAATCGAAATTTAATAAACCAAATTTTGATGCAGAATTACCTTAAAAAGTACCCTGTATTGTTAGAAAACGTGCATACTCATATTACTCAACTACACTATGAGAGTAAATTGATTGTTTTAATATTCAATAGTTTCATTGTAAAGCAATAATCATTTTAACAAAGTTGATTATTGTTTAGTCGGGGGGGGGGGGGGGGGGGGGGGATCAGGTACCAAGTGCCGGACATCACGTCGACTAAGTGTAGTTTTGGATATTTTTCACTAGACCCACCCACCCCCTGTGCGGTACTAACTGTTTTTTTGGATAATACGTAAGACACCCACCCCTTTTGCCGCCTTTTGCGGTACTAACTGTCGAAAAATCGTGGTACTAATTGTTTTTTGGTATATAAAATAAGATACCCACCCAGAAATTTCTTTTTTTTAAAGAGCTCATTTAAACTTTAAAGGAAGACTAAACAAAATTTTAAAAATTAAAAAAAAACCCAAAAAAAAAACTTTAAAAAACCTCAAAACCCATTCCCAAAATTGAAATTTGAGGTAAATTGGGTTTTTTTTGGGTTAGACACCCCCTTTAGTACCATGTACTAACTGTTTTTCTGGAAAATGGGCAGTAGACCCACCAGTTAGTACCATGTACTAACTGTGTTTTTAGAAGAAAAAATGACCCACCCACCAACGTGATGTCCGGTACTAAGTGTATGATCCCCCCCCCCCGGTTTAGTGGAGACGATAATTGTCTGAATTTACCTTGTTTGCGACCAGTTACGGAAAATTCGGAAACCTCAAAGAAGTCGTAATCCAAAGTTTTAGCGTTTTCTTTCGAGATGGATATTCTGACTCCGTCTCCACAGTTTGCAGGGATATTAGTAAACGAAAAGTGCCCACAAGAGCTTGATCTTGATGACATGTTTTCGTTTTCGTCTACATTACTTTCGTTCAAAACAGTGACATCTACATATTTACACATTCTTCCCTCACACGGATCACCACAACCACTTTCCATACAGGTCCAAGTATGAGTGTAGATATCTGAATCCAAACTCATTACTTGATCTACACAATATATATCATCAAAGTGTACTTGGTACCAGAAAGAATCCTCATCGGATACAAACTTTGCAGAAGTGTCCATTTTACCGTCAATCCCAAGCTCAGGATCGTTGTAACGAAGAATGGTTGAAGATTCAGCAGACTTGAGCTCTACTTTTCCAACAGTTTGTCTAAGACCTGAATAAAATATAAATTGATCCGATTTATTTTGTGTCACTGCAAGTGTGATCAATTTAAGATTGGCCGAAATAAAATGTTTACATGTAGTTGGTTTTGAAATTCAGATTAAAAGTGAATTGTATACGAAAAGGAAAAAGAAAACCTAGTATACCAAATTCTAAGCAGAGAGCGCCCGGTTCGTCTTGATACACGGAAGTGGGCGTTGGCCCGACATAAAGTTGTCCAGTCACTGCTATCTCAGAGATTCCAAAATAATCAAAATCCAACAGTTTACCATCTGTTTGAGGTATGGATATCCTAACCACGTTCCCACAATTAGCAGGTAGATCCTCTTGTAGATCCAGGTTGAGAACGGCCACTTCAAGGTCGTTACACCTGGACCCCTTACACGGAGCCATTCCACAACCATCCTCAGAACACTCCCAACTGTGAGTGGTTTCTCCTCCATTTATACTCAATACTTTATCCACGCAGTACGTTTCATCAAAATCTACTCGGATATACCAGGAAGAAATGTCATCTGATATGTATCTGCGAGGAGTGTCTATCCCGAGTTCAGACATCAGGTCGTATAGTATCACAGATGATTGAGCAGATGTTACTTGAATTTCCTCTTTAATTTGTGGCGTCACAGCTGAAATTTTCAAAAATATCAGTCTGACAAAAATGATTTTGCTGAATTTTATAGGATGTAATTGTGTTGTGGTTAACATGGGCACAACTATTTTCACAACTTTAACTGCAAATGAATAAATTTATTTAGGATGATACAGAAGGAATCTTACTTCTTCTAACGCAGAGTGAAGTCAATGGTTGTATAATGTATAATGTATATGTGTAGTGTATTGTGTAATGTGTATATATCTGCATTGTAACTTTACCAAGGGCATGAAAATAATTTTGCATTAATTATCTGGCAGACGCCGAACTAATAAATCTTACGCATTTGCTTAGGTGGATCCCGCATTTGCTTAGGTGAAAAAACATCTGGGAACTAGCTCAAACGTTCCCCCTTGGTACCCCTAAATGAATGGAAGGCGCCTTTGGAATTTGAATCCATCGACAAAATTGATGAATATTGTTCGAAATGAAATAACCAGCTCAACATTCTGAATCATACCTTGTTTTCGACCAGTTACAGAAAACTCGGAAACCTCAAAAAAGTCATAACCCAATGTTTTGGCGTTTTCCTTTGATATCGATATTTTGACCCCATCTCCACAGTTTTCTGGGATCTTAAGAGTTGACAAATCACCACAAGATGTGGACGTCATTCCTGTTAATGCATTGTGACGATTCTCGTTCAAAACAGTGACATCTACATATTTACACATTCTTCCCTCACACGGATCACCACAACCACTTTCCATGCAGGTCCAAGTATGAGTGTAGATATCTGAATCCAAACTCATCACTTGATCTACACAATATATATCATCAAAGTGTACTTGGTACCAGAAAGAATCCTCATCGGATACGAACTTTGCAGAGGTGTTCATTTTACCGTCAATCCCAAGCTCAGGATCGTTGTAACGAAGAATGGTTGACGATTCAGCAGACTTGAGCTCTACTTCTCCAACAGTTTGTCTAAGAGCTGAATAAGTTAAATAAAAAAATCATATTTTATTGGGTGGAGGTTGAATTTCAAAGTGAAATTTTATAATTTCAATTCGTACTATATAGCACAAACTTTAATTGAATTAAATAGAAAATTAAAACTACCTAATACTGAACAGAGGGCGTCAGTGTCGTCTTGATACATCGAAGTGGGCGTTGGCCCGACATAAAGTTGTCCAGTCACTGCTATCTCAGAGATTCCAAAATAATCAAAATTCAACAGTTTACCATCTGTTTGAGGTATAGATATCCTAACCGCGTTCCCACAATTAGCAGGTAGATCCTCTTGTAGATCCAGGTTGAGAACGGACACTTCAAGGTCGTTACACCTGGACCCCTTACACGGAGCCATTCCACAACCATCCTCAGAACACTCCCAACTGTGAGTGGTTTCTCCTCCATTTATACTCAATACTTTATCCACGCAGTACGTTTCATCAAAATCTACTCGGATATACCAGGAAGAAATGTCATCTGATATGTATCTGCGAGGAGTATCTATTCCGAGTTCAGACATCAGGTCGTATAGTATCACAGATGATTGAGCAGATGTTACTTGGATTTCCTCTTTGACTTGTGGTTTCAGAGCTGAAAATCTGGATTAATCATTTGACAAATGTGATGGTATATATCCTATTTTGCTATGAACATTAAATTAAATGGAAATCTAATAAACCAAATTTTGATGCAGAATTACCTTAAAAAGTACCCTGTATTGTTAGAAACCGTGCATACTCATATTACTCAACTACACTATGAGAGTAAATTGATTGTTTTAATATCCAATAGTTTCATTGTAAAGCAGTAATCATTTTAACAAAGTTGATTATTGTTTAGTGGAGACGATAATTGTCTGAATTTACCTTGTTTGCGACCAGTTACGGAAAATTCGGAAACCTCAAAGAAGTCGTAATCCAAAGTTTTAGCGTTTTCTTTCGAGATGGATATTCTGACCCCGTCTCCACAGTTTGCAGGGATATTAGTAGACGAAAATTTCCCACAAGAGCTTGATCTTGATGACATGTTTTCGTTTTCGTCTACATTACTTTCGTTCAAAACAGTGACATCTACATATTTACACATTCTTCCCTCACACGGATCACCACAACCACTTTCCATGCAGGTCCAAGTATGAGTGTAGATATCTGAATCCAAACTCATCACTTGATCTACACAATATATATCATCAAAGTGTACTTGGTACCAGAAAGAATCCTCATCGGATACAAACTTTGCAGAGGTGTTCATTTTACCGTCAATCCCAAGCTCAGGATCGTTGTAACGAAGAATGGTTGACGATTCAGCAGATATCAGAGAAACTGGTCCAACAGCTTGTCTCAGAACTAACGAATTTATCATAAAATATGAATTTACATACAACATTTACATGACATAAAATATCGAAATATCATAATTTTTGTTCAGAATGCTGACTATCACCTAATTATTGACCATTGAAGTTTTCCAGTTATAAATATAATCGGCTTATTATTTTACCGGCCCCTACATCTTATTATGCATTTGATTGAGTTATCTTATTTCATTCTTAATTTCGCTAAAATGGATTTCTAGTATCTATACAAAAGTCTTTTTAGCTAAGCTTCCGATTAACTAAATAAACCATTTGAGACTCAAACTCATACACTTATAATTGCTATATAACTGACAATCACTTACCTAGATGATGGCAATCCCGTCCAATCACAGCCAATTCTGCGATTTCAAAGAAATCATATCCCAACTCCCTGGCAATCTGTCTTGAAATGGACACCTTGACTCCAGACCCACAATTACGGGGCAAAATCATATCTCCGGTTCCGTCACCCTCGTTGAGGACTGTTATATCAACATACCTGCACAAGGGAATATATTGATTTGTTGAACGGTTGTTTTTATATAGCTATATAGGCCATAGGGTCATCGTGACAATTATGTGTATTATAATTAATTATATTGTTTGAATAATGTTTTACATACCTACACATCACTCCCCCACACGTATCATCACAACCCCTCTCAGTGCAGTTCCAGGTATGCGTGTAAATACCCGTGTCCAGACTCAGAACCTGGGCGACACAGCGGGTATCTTGGAAGTGTACTTTGAACCAGAATGTGTTCTCGTCAGAAACAAATTTAGCTGAGGTGTCCATGTCTCCGTCTATTCCTAGTTCAGGGTCGTATTGTCGCAGGATTACGGACGATTCAGCGGATTTCAATGTTATTTCTCCTTCAATTTTTTGTCTCAGTGGCGATTGTGACACATCTGAAATGCGGAAAGCTACAAAAACATATTGAATGCATTTTCTTGGAATATATTTCTAGCTTGTACAAGAAGTTGTAGTTAGTAATAGTTGAACGATTCAGTGATGAAAGAAATAACACTGTTATTTAAGTATTCAATAATTGTGAATATACCTGCAGATCGCTTTCTTTTTTGTGTGACTGATTTACTTCTCAGTGAACCTAAAAATAATAAATTTCAGCATAAGTTTGAACGGAAAATATCTTAATTTAGCATAACATACATATACTTCATATCATTTTAACCATAGTTAGAAATATTGGAATATAAATGAGTAATAAAATCACAAATTCTATTCGATCCTCGGGAGCTAGGTTAAAATAGAAATAGCTGTTATACCAAATAGGTTCAGAATAGGTTTCACAATCTAATTTTATAATCATATCTTTAAGCTAAATCATCAAATAACCTATGTACTAACAAAGATGGGTGGTTTCAAAAACAGTCGATAAATATGTAATTAATAATTAATTATGTAATTAATAATCTATAACCTGAAGAGCACTGTAAGTTACACATGTTCACTGCAATTTTCTCAATTTTCAAGCATTTCCTGCGCTCCCTTCTCGTCATCACCCTGGTCCCAGAGATCCCTCCTGGATAACAGTTCCTCATCAGGGCTGGTCTGTAACCGTTCCGTTGACATCCGTCTATCTCCTTGCTGGTCCTCTTGCACAGATACACGCCAAGGTTAGCGTCCACAAAGGATAGGGATAAGCTAACTATGGCGATCTGAACTACTATGAACATGGAATCTTAGCAATATAATATAGGGGTTTTAAAAATTTTCTTTGAAAAAAA